>NW_028258500.1:41027-341027 GCF_053883595.1 Heterocephalus glaber | reverse complement strand
GTGAAGTTTTCTACTATTACTTTTTGAAAAGTTTTTTCATATTAATTGTATTTGCTCCTGTTTTTTCATGGACTCCTATCAGCCTTATGTTATTCTTCCTTGCATCATCTAGCAGCTGCTGGATTGATTTCTCGTGGTCCCTTACTATTTTTAAGAAATGTCTCTGTTTTCATGGTCCTTCACAGCAATCCTGTCTTCTATATCTGATATTCTATTTTCAGATTTGCTTAATCGGCTGTGCATGCTTTCAATGGAGTTTTTAATCTCCTGAATGTTTGAATCTGTTTCGTGGATTCCATTTCTTTCTTATGTTGGATGATCATGATTTCTATTTCTTTCTTATGCTGGGCATTCATGGCTTCCAGCATGATTCTGAGCTCATCTTTTTTTTTTATATCTGTTTCTGTTCTAGAGCCTCTAATTATGTCTTTCACTCTGCTCACCATCTCTGTAGTTATCTGAGAGATTATTTCTGCTTTGAATTTTTTAGAGCCTCATTCATCTGTTTTGTTACTTCCTGTGCAATCAATTAATGGTGTCCAGGTGGTTGATTATCAGACTTTTCCACCTCATTTTCCCCAGAAATTTCCTTTAGTGGGGTGGAAGTCTGAGTTTGTGACTTGCTTAAATGTCTTCTGATGTTTGTTTTTGTACTTTCATTTATAAGTCAATGAGTATCAGTAAGCCAGTCACAGACCCATGAGATTCAGGCAGATTTCTGGCTGCAATTCCCAAATTGAGCTCCCTCTCATCCTGCAGGGTTGAACTCTGCAAGTTTCTATTACAGGTTCCAGCTGTCTTTCCCTTGAAAATAGTCCAGGTTCAAATGGGAGGTGATGTTCCCTCCAACTTACCAGGTGTGGTGGTCTGGTGTGCCTATATTGCAAAGATTCTTTTCACTTTTCCAATGGGCTTCAGTTTTCATCAGGGAGCTTGAGAGAGGCCCTCTCTCTGTTGTTCACTTATGCAACTCAGGACAATGGCCTTTATGTCCCCCCATCCCTCTGTATTGTGGAACCCAGTAGCTGCACAGCCAAGAAGCCAGAGGCATGTGGGGGTTTGCCACTTGGTACAGGTGACCATGCAGCCAAGCTGGTGGCTGGTGGGCCTGCCAGGGGCCTGTCCTCACTGCCTCCTTGATGCAAGTGGGCAGGACAACCTGGACAGAGCATGGGAAAGCCACTCGCATCTGACCACAAGGCCAAAATGGCAACCAGTGGGCCTCACCACTGGTGTCCTCACAGTCTGCTGGATGCAAATGAGTGGGGCAAGCCAGATGGAGCAGGGCTCAGCCACTCGTGTCTGATCACAAGGCCGAACTGGTGGCCAGTGGACCTGTCCAGGGGGGTCCTCATGGTCTCCCAGATGCAAGTGGGTGGGGCAAGCCAGATGGAGCAGGGCACAGCCACCCACATCTGATCATAAGGCCAACCTGGTGGCCAGCTTGCCTGCCCAGGGGGGTCCTCACAGTTTCCTGGATTCAAGTGTGCCAATTTCTTATGATTTTTCATAGTGTTTGCCCAACTTGAGTGTTGGAATGAACAGGTGATTATGAAAGGGAGCAGCAATTTAAAGTTTGGAAAAATAAAAACTTCTTGAGTGTATATTATACTGATAGTCTCACAATGTGAATATTGTCAACGACATTGAAATTTGTATTTAATATGGTTAAAATGATAATGGGTTTTTTGTATATTTTACTGCAATACAAAGGAGATGGACCTTCAGAAATAATACATAAATGACAGAAGTTGATGATACAAATGAGCTTTGCCTGAGTAGAGGATGAACCTAAAACCTAGTACAGCTGTTCTTTTTCCCTTCTTCTCCTCTTCTATCTCTTCTCCTCCTCCTTCTTGTTTTGCCATCAGTACAAGATAGTCCATATAAGAGATTGTGATATGGTAGAGCGATTTTGCTAATTGTGAGTTCTATGCATTGTACCTTAAAGTTTATATGAGTCAATAATCAAACTGAGCCTCAAGCCCTTTAGTTTGGTGTCTCCATTCCAATGAGCTCCGCACTTGTGTCACCTCTTCCATGGTTGTCTACACCAGGAAGAACCTAGTTGTCATTTTGTTCATATGCTTTCTGCTGACAGAGGCTCAGCCTTAATTGTATATCAGATATGGGTGGTTGGTCTTTGGGTTTGCAGTACCTGATGATGACCAACCAGAGAAACACCATAACTCACTATGTTCAGAGGGAGCCCACAGGTGTGGAAGGACTCTTAGAAGAAGTATTTATGCATTGTCAGAACAATGGGACAATTTGGGTAGATAGATGGAAGGATATAAATATAAAAATATCACCTGTGAGGAATGGGAGTTTTATATTCTTGGTTGGATGGGGAGCTACTAGAAATCTCATTTGAATTTTGTTTTCTACTTTTACTGGTACTTACCAATGACATATCACCTGCAATAGCAGAAAATATCTTTCATAATTGTTTCCTAAGGATTCAAAAAGGATTATGAAGATGTTGATAAAGATGAAGAGGATGACAATATCCCCAATATAATGACTTGTTTCTAAGGACTTCCCAAGTTCCAGGAAATGAGCAACGTGTTTTATAGCTAGTTTCATGAAATGAAAGACTCTTTCATTATATGCAACTTGTGGTGAGTTGTTAGGCAAAATACAACAAATGCCTACTTTCCTTGGTATGTGTGATCATGGACATAGAGCATCATGTCATAATAATCTTGAAAAGTTGTCTTTTAGACAACTCAAGCAATCATATAAGTCCTTGTCATTTCAGGTATGGACCATTGCTCAGTGTGCTTTTTGTTCTTGGATTCCTGGCATTTCACAGAGCAGAGCAGAGGGTAGCACCAGACATATCACCTATAGAAAGGATAAATGTAGATCATAGGCAAAAATCCCAGAAAGTGTAGGCATATGATGGTTTAGCATAGATCTCTCCCCTGCTACCATTCCAGAAAGTTCTTGCAGTGAATATCACTTTAGGCCAAGTAAATGTATTGATAATAGGATTGGAAATCTTATCTGTGTAATTAAAAATCTTTGAAAAATTTCTTACTATAGCTTTATGAATGAGGTAACTTTGTTATTATATTACCAAGTGTGAAAGTGTAAGATGTATTTACATCATCTCCTAGGCTTTTCTGCCTTGTATTGTCTCCAAATTATAACATCCTGAGAGACAATGAGCCCAGCTCACTTCAGTTAGCTAAAATAAGAAATGTGGAACCTGTGTATCAAGACAGACTGGCATGGAAATCTATTGAGTAGGTGTATGAAGGTGAGGACTCAAAATGGTGCTTTATAACTGTGCCTAGAACTTAAGTCTTCCACTATGTATGAGATGATTTATAAACAGACAAACAACCAAAGAACACTTCTGGATTACTAGAGACTATAGAAGCAAGAAAAAACCCAACATTTCTTACCTCAGCACAGATGTCTTAATGAGTTTGTGTGAGATTCACAAAAATAAGCTTAGCATACAGTAACATCAATTTGTGGTCAGTGATGTCAAATGTTTATGTACATTTAAACAAACAATATCTACAGACAGTTGAAGTTTTTCACGAGAGTCAGGGATAGGAACCGCATATGAAATACTTTTAAGTAACAAACATAATTTGAATAAGACCTTACTTCCATAAAGAAAGAAAATCAGAAGCCCAAGAATGATGAAACTCCTTAGAGAAAACTAACATATAACTAAGTTTTATGAATGTGAACCATCAACTTTAATTTAGAACTAATGCAATGCAGTCTAAGCTCTTGAAGGCATTTTATGAATATTCTAAGTATTGGAATGTTGGGTCTTGATTTTGATAGAAATAAAAGTAAATCTGAATCCTTCTTAAATGCCTTCAGAATGATTTTTCTAAAAGGGGGAGTTATATTAATTATTCTGTTTTATTCAAAGAATAGGCTGTACTTTACTGTCATCATGGTCTTCTATTCTTCAATGTTCTTGGTCTCTTAACCTTGTTCCAGTGAGTATTTCTAAAACAGCTGTGTGAAAGTCAAGAGGAATAAGACACAATCGAATCATGGAAGATGTTTTGAGAAATTGAGTTTATTACAACTAAGATATACTGATAATTGTATATGGAAAATGGGTGTGGATACATTTTATTTTTAAAAATTTTTAGTCAGTACATCTTTACATGTTTGTTATACATCATGAATATATTCATCATGAGGAATTGGTATCTATGCATATCACATCTTAATCTGCCTTACTCCCCCTACCATCCCAAATATTATCGTCCTTAAATCCCCTTCTCATCTGCAAAAGGGCTACATCCAGTTACTATCATCTTTTATTTTCTTCTTTAAATTATTTATACTTTGGGTTTTTCATATAAGAGAAGCCATCCAATTTTTAACTTTCTGTGTCTGATTTATTTCACTTAGACTATGTGAGTTCAAAATATATACAGAGAGCTTTTCCTGCTTATTTTTTTATTTTGTGCATAGTTTTTTTCTTTGTCCAAGGGTGTCCAAGCAATATAGATGCACAAAACCTAACAACTATCTTTGAATTCTATCTCATGAAACTTTTAGTGGATTCAGATCTGCAGCCTTTCCTCTTTGGACTCTTCCTCTCCATGTACCTGGTCACAATGCTTAGGAACCTGCTCATCATCCTGGTTGCCAGGTCTGACTCCCATCTCCACAACCCCATATACTTCTTCCTCTCCAGCCTGTCCTTGGCAGACTTCTGTTTCACCTGCATCACAGTTCCAAAGATGATCGTGGACATCCATATTCAGAGTGCAGTCATCTCTTGTGTGGGCTGCCTTGACACAGATGTCTCTGCTTATTGTTTTTGGAAATATGGATGACATGATTCAGACTGTGATGGCCATCTGTCAAATTACCTAGTTGTTATGAACTTTTGTCTTTGTGTCTTCTTAGTTTTGGCATCTTTTTTGTTTAGCCTTTTGGACTAACAATTGCATGATTTGATTGTCGTACAGTTTACATACTTAAAGATTATTGAAATTTCCAACTTCTTCTGTGAACCTTCTGAAATGCTTAATCTGATATGTACTGTTAGCTTTACCAAAAATATAGTCAGATATTTCGTTGGTGTATTATTTGGTTTTATTCCCATCTCACTAAAATTAATATTTTATTATAAAATTATTTCCTCTATTCTGAGAATCCCATCATCAGGTGTGAAGTACAAAGTCATTTCAACCTGGAGGCTCTCACTTATCAGTTGTTTGTGTATTTTATAGAGCAAGTGTTGGAATGTATCTTGGGTCAGCTATAGTGTATTTTCCCAGAAAAAATGCAGTATGCTCAGTCACATACACAATTGTGACTCCTATGTTTGAATCTCTTCATCTACAGTCTGAAGAATGGGAAGATTAAAAGTAGCCTGACAAGGCTCTATAGCAAAGAAGTCTAATATCAGAACCTGAGCCATCCAGTTATAACATAGGTAGGAAAAGGCACTAACACTAAATATCCAGTCCTGTGAATTCTACCTCCCAAACTCATTATTTTTGCAGTTTGATGCCTTTAACTCTTCAGCATTTTTCATAGCAGAATGTTGATTGTGATTGTTGTAAAGTAAAAGTAACATGATATGTTTAAAATAAGCACAAAATTTCAGTTTGGGAGAGTGAAATATTTTTTCAATATATATTCATAGGTGAGAAAAATTCCCATTGTGTTTATATGTTACTTATATTTTTATTGTGCATTTCCCCCAATTAAATCTTAGTTATAAATGTGAGTTTCCTTCAGGTGGGTGGAGTAGAATTTAAGTCCATGTTATTAGGAAGATCTGATTACAAAAAATTACAAAAAGATTCCAAAAGAATGAAGAAATGTTATGCTTGTGTATCTTCTCCCTAAGATGAATGTAAACTTCATGTGGTGTAAAATTTCACTAATAAAATAAAATATAAAAAATAAATAAGTGAAATTTCAAAGAAATTTGGAGGGTTGGGATGTATTCAGTACCAAGGACTTGGATCAATCCTCAGTACTAAATTAATAAAAGCAAAAAATAATTATACAAAATATATTCTATTTAAATACCTCACCTCCATATTTGTGATGAAAAAGCACTTAATCAGTGTTTGAGAGGCTATATCCAATGTGTTAAATATAACCATCCTTAGTACTTTAACAGATTAATCATTTTCAAGTTTAATTCTCATATTAATAGATTAAATTAGTGGGGTTTACAAAAACATAACTCAATTTTCCTGATCAGTTCTTGGATTTATTATTGACATGGAGTAAGACTTGGTACATAGTTCTGAAGCTTTCAATGTTTTAATTTTCAATGACAGTTGCTTACAGAACTTTTGTGTTAAAAGGGAAAGATGTGAACATGGGAAGGACTCATAAAAGGCAAAATCATTACTGCTATTGATTCCAGATTTGGTGCCATTCCAATAAATTAGTTGGACTTCAAATGTATTTTAATTCTGGATGCCTGACAGACTTTTACAATTTTATGCTTACACAATGAGACTTAATAGGCCAGAATATCATTCTTTTGTATATTAACCATAGCACATCTCTATTAGCATGCTATTGAGTAAATTATTCACTTGCAAGGAAAAGCAAAGGCAGTTCATGATATATACATACAATATACATTTTTCCCTGTATCCCTGAAACTTATATACAGATGTCTAGGAAATCTCAAGAAAAAAAAAAACCTGTGGCTTTCTTTTTCTTACATTATAGTGAGTATTCAAAATGATAAAGCTACCTCTATTAGCTACAGTAAGATAAATTAATAGAAAATATGATGGGATTTGAAATAATAAATGGATAAAATAGGTAGAGTAGACATATCTTCCATCAATGTAAAAATGAAATGTGAGTAGTTGGGATCTTATCTGTTTTTGAGTACATGTATCACATGAGCAAGTGTATACAAACACACATAACTCATTTTGTCATGCAATCATAAAAATATTGGTAATTTTCATACAGTTGTTTTCTACCTTTACCTTTGTCAATGATCCTAGTATCAGATGAACTATTCTATGTACTGTCAAATGGCTTCAGTTTCATAGTGCATTTTTTATCCTGCTCACAGATTGTAAAAGGGCTCAAAATATAAATTCTCTACCTGGAATTATATTCAATATATTTGCTATTTATCCTTTCATTTCCCCAATATTACCCTCTGCTCTTTTTCCACACATATCTACGTATCATTTATTCAATATTAAATTTAGTTGGTCATACGATTAAGTTTCATTCATATCAGTTAAGGACAAACCTATCTCCAAATTCCTTAGCTAGAATTCTCTGAGCCTGGATGGCCACATGGACAGGATATGGAAGACTTCTCAGCACCATCATTCTCACACATGTCATCCTATCAACTAGAAAAATAGAGGGGCCAAAAGCCCACCTATTTATAATTTAGGAGCAGTGAACAGAAAATGAGCTAAAAAATATATTCCGCAGAAAGTTGTGCTCTTCCTAGAAGAGCAGAAATCACAAGAGGAAGCATTTATTGAAAATGTGGTATGATAAAAACAGAGGGACTCTACTGATGAAAGAAAAGAAAAGCTTACTGCTGCTTACACATCCTGGAAGAGCACAGTTCAGTCTGCACAAATACAAAAATCAGAGGCAAATTCTGACAACATGTTACTTCCTCTGCAGGGGAATTTTGCTGGGATTACGGTACTATGATGGATTCTGGACTATGGTGAAGAGCAGAGTAACATCTTGAAAAGCTTGTTATGCTTGGAATCCAACCAGGAAATTAGACCATGCAGCAGCCTGCTTTAATATGCTCTCAGTGAACCCAACCTCCAGTATTTGGACCACTGCATCAATATGTCCTCTTAATTACCAACCAATGAAATATACTTCTGAGATTATGGTACAGCAAGTCTACAGCTTTTAACTTTGCAGCTCTCTGTGTCTCTGCTACTTGCTTGTTAGCTCAGATAGCATGTAGCTGTCACATTTTGAGATGATCCATAAGTGATTCCATGACAAAGATACAGGGACTCTTCTGGCCAACATGTTGGAAGGAACTCAATCCTTCTGACAGATATGAGTGAACTTAGAAGAGAGGATGGACTAGATATGCCTTCTTCCAACAGTAGAGATTTCAGCTCTTCTGGTTGCAGCTCTAGCCAATCTTGATTTCAGCCTGCTGTGATACTCTGAGTTATTTAATGGAAGCAGCAGGTTATTAATAAGGGTATAAAAATTAGTAGCTTCCTAAAATACCAACATATCTCAATCAAAGAGAAAAATCATTTAAATCATTTAAATGTCATTTAAATGAACAAAACACATAAATAACTAAAGTATATAACTACTGCTATCAAAAGAAAAATAGAAGGTTTCTTTAAGATAATTATCTGAGAAAAATTGAAATGGTGTAGGATTCTTCTTAAAGAACTCCTAATTATCATTGCATTACATGATTCATACTATAGAAGTTGAAGTTCTAAGTCATAAATAAGGTTTCAGAAAGTAAGATCTTCATCTACACATGAGATTTCTCCTGAGAAGAGGAAAGCTCTAGACCTTTCCAAGTATACTCATGTTTCATGCCTTCCTTTTTCACTGATATTTTAAAATCTTCAGTGATTGGAATAACACAGACGGTAGTGAATTAACTAATGGTGAACATGTAATGCCCAGCTGAACTGAATCAGCATGGTCTGGGTGTGAAGGATCTACCTGAGGATTGTTGCCTTAAAAAGAGAACTGTAGGGGGAGATTTGGGGCTGTTGGATTCCTAGGAGAAGCTTGCTGAAGTTGGTTTTTCTGATGAAAACTTGGCTATTCCCATCAGAGGAGGAGCTCTGGGCCTCACTATCACTGGGAATGGCTACTGTTCTTGTGAAGGAAGCTGTGATCTTCACCATGAATGTCACTTCCTGGCTCCAATGTAGATCCCTCAGCCTGGTGGCACAAATACTTCATCCCACTGACATAGGTTTTCTGGCTTCCATCACTGGCCTTTGAGCCTTCTTGGTGCAGATAGTCAATATAGACAAGTATGAAACATTACTGTGGGCTCTAGGTCACTAGTTAGCCTTGTGGAGGGCATTGCCTTAAAATGTAAGCCTTTAGCTTAACTTGTGAAGGACATTGCTGTGGGATCCAGGCCATTGGGTGAATTCTTTATGCCTCTAGTGTGTGGATAACCTCTTGTACTCCTCTGCATTTGACTTTTTGGGTAAATATCATAAAATATTCTGATAAATTATGTGTTCTGTATTAAATGTATTCACTTGCCAAAACCCTGACTACAACACAAACTTGACTGATTGTGTGGTCTGTGCATTGGGCTCTCAAAACTATACAAGTATAAATTTCCATTCTGTTTCTCCTGTAATTCAGGTTAGATGTCCCTTCCCAGTGGTCTGTATCCCCATGTCTCCACTCAGGGTCACCCCTGGATTCTAGATGTCCATATCTGACTCCGTTTTCCTGTGAGTGGTGAGAACCATCCTTCTCCCTCAACTCATATCAAGCATGGAAGGGCAATGGATCCAGATCTCCCAGTCATGACCAAATTGAGACCCAGAGCAGCCCAGTAAGTTCTGAGGGAGAAAGTGCTTGGAAGGCCTGTTGGGGGCATCATTTCTCATCTCTTCAGACAATGCTCTTAGGCCAGCCACCCAGGAAGGCTCTTATATGCAATACTTCAGCTCAAAAGCTTATAAAGTTTGTGTTCTTTTTTCTTTCAGGAGAACTCTAGTACAGAGTTTTTACTTCTCTCACACTGACTTTAGTTCTCAGATTCATCTGTTGCCAGAGTCCACAATATTGATTATGCCCAAAACAGTGAAGAGTAAGCAGTGAAGGCTGCAAAGAGTTAAATCCATCAACTGACTTACTTTTAGAAGCAAGTCTAACTGAAGCTACATGCCTCACAGAGTATCTCATGGGCATTGTGGTATCACACAGGTCAATATGACCTCCCCACTAATGGCCATGGCCGAGACCAGAATCATGGCCTATGAAGCTGTGGGGCTAATAGGAGATAACACATGTGTCTGAGGTCAGAGTAAATCGCAATCAAATCCCACTCCCACAATTATTTCCATTGTAGCTTGAAGGACAATTCTTTAATTACAACCATATATTTTGTGTATCTTGCTTCTAATTTGAAATTGATTTCACTCTTCTCTTTAAAGGCTTCTCTGCATTTGTTTCCATGGTAATTACATGTATTGAAACTTTTACCCTGATTGATGAATAATAAAATTTATTGGAAGAGATGGACTATTGCCTTTTGCCATAGGAGCATTGGCTCCCCCAGTTCACACTTTCTCTTTAACTCTGTCCTGTCTTTCTCCAACCTTGCATCACACACTAGGTAGGTAGGGACTAGAGACTTACTGATGAGTCCCAATAAATAATGTGCTAGGTACTCAAAAATGATAATAAATTTGAATGCTATCATAATGATGAAAAGGATGATAGTAACTGTGTGAGGCTTTGAGTAAAGTGTTTTTCAGTGTAGCTCATGATCATTTATCTATATAACCACTCCTATAAAGAATAACATATAGTAGGTTCATTAAATATTTGAGGATATAAACACAGAATCAGATCATGATAGTCCAGTCACAGGACACCTTGGCCTTGCTCTCTTGCTAATACCATTATGGTATTTCTCTTCCTTTTCACTGTAGGCAAAGACTTTCATTCACCAAGCTCTTCCATTTGGACTTCTGGTAGACCAAAGTAGATTAGTTTTGTTGCAGCAAACATAGAAAGGACAACAAATTCTCAGGCAGGAATCACAAAAAGGTGTTAACACATCACAATTCATGGGAAATCACTCACCCATTTTCCTACTCTTGGATTTTGTCCATTATTCTTTCATTCTCATACTTTTTATTCATCTCAAGGAATACATGAAGTCAGGGTGCTGGCTTTTATTTTGATTCCCCACAGCCTGTATCTGCTTGGTATAGAGAGGGCTACAGCATCAGTTAAATACTGTTTGGATCCTTTCTTGGGTCACAGAAAAAGAAGGTAGGCAGTGTGGCTCACACAGGTGTTTTTCTGTTTGCAAGGTAATTCCTGTCAATCATGTCCCATAGACCTAGACAAAAGATAAAACAGTGCTCAATTGGCCAATTGATAAATGCAAATTAAAACAACATTAAGATTCCATCTTGCCCGAAAAAGAATGGCTATCCACAAGAAATCAATTGGGGCTGGGGATTTAGCTTAGTGGCACCCATGTCTTCCTCAAAAGCACAAGGTTCTGAGTTCAATCCCTGGTACCAAAAATAAAATAAACCAATAACAAATGCTGTCAAGGCTTTGGGGACAAAGGAACCCTTCTCCATTGTTGGTGGGAGTGTAGACTGATACAACCACTATAGAAATCAATATGGATATTCCTCAGAACACTAAAAACAGAAATTCCATTTGGCCCAGCAATTCCCTTTTAGGTATCTTCCCCAAAGAATGAAAAACACTATACCACATTGATGTATATATACCCATGTTTATAGCAGAACAATTCATAATAGGTAAATCTTGAAAACTGCCTATTGCCCCATCAACAAATGAATGGATTAAGAAAATGCAGTATTTATACACAATGGAGTACTACTCTGTCATAAAGAAGCATAAACTTGAGGCATTCATAGAAAAATAGGTGTACTTTGAGACCGTACTTTTAATTGAAGGAAATCAGATACCTAAGCTTTACCATCACATGGTTTTCCTTATGTGAAAAATCTAATAGGAAAAAAGAGAGAGGAGAAAAAAACGTTACTGTATTCTAAGTATGTTCCTGCTGTTCATTTGTAGTTTCACTACAATATGTTATGAGAGATCACTTTGTAGAATTTCCATTTCTTTGGATATGTTAAAGACTTTATTTCTGCTATTAGCATGCACTATTTTGAATTTTAAAAAAGAAAAAAAATTTCAGAATAGAAAAGTCTATGAGAATAGAGAGTAGCTCAGTGGTTGCCTAGATTTGTGGGGAGATTAGCCTCCTGCCAGGGGGAGGGAGACATAATTAAGTGCAGGCCTTAGACTTGATGTACAGTACCAGGCCAACCATGGTGAAACCCAGAACTGAACAGAAGCCCATGAACTAAGCAGCTGGAAGTGCAAAGGCAAGGCAACAAGGATTCTTCTTCCAACACCCCTCTTCCAAGCTTGGGTTGCAGAGAGAGGTATACTGCACCCACTGGAGAGCAGGTAGCAAAAGTTGGCACAGGGCTTTGTGTTGGAGCTCAGTGCTAGGATCACTGTGATGAGAGTCAGTATCTAGTAGGAACTGAAAGTCTCATACACGGGACAGAACTCACAGACTTTATACTTGTTGAGATGTGTGCAGTGGTGGGATAGGCTTGAGTTTCAGCCTGAATCATTTTTAATTTGTATTAGCCATGGGATATGCCTACCCTCCTCCTGAGATGCCATAGGCTCCTATTGCTGTCAAACTCAGGTGTGACCCAGTTAGATATCAGCCTTGTTAGCCAAGAGTCAGTCTCTACTACCCATTCTTCCACCCTCAAGTAACACAGCTATTAATCAGGGCTTGTGCATGGAGCTCTAGAACTTCTCTAGAACTGAAGAGAAACCTGTATTTTGGAGGGGTGGAGTCATAGTTGTGACATGGGCTCTAAAACACCCCTGAGATTGTATAGGTCTCTATGATTCTGAGAATTGGTCATGATAATTTTAACATTAATTCAGATGGTCAAGGACTGTTTTCACCATGCCACACTAACTTGAGGCAACATATGAGGTCTGATCAGAAAATATGATGAATTATTAAATTTTAAACAATTACTACACTACAGTAAAATGAATTAATGCCCCTAGCTTCAAAAACATTTACCCCATCATTCTTGCCACTTTCTAAAAATTATATTGGAAAGCCTCTGTCATGTCTTCAGTTGCAGTGCCATAATTATATCAGTGTCCTAAAGAAAATGCTCAATGGGCCGGAGATTTAGCTCAGAGGTTCTGCTACCTGCTCTGCAAGCACATGGACCCAAGTTTTATCCCTGGTACCAAAAAAAACCAAAGAAAAAAGAAAATGTTCAATTTTCATGATCATTTTTACTTTGAGAAAGACCCAGATATTACATGATTCCAGAACCTGAGAATAAATAAGGTGGAGGAGTTTATGAGCCTACCTTTCCATTGAATGGTATTCAGCAGCAGCACCCACAAAGTTTTAAAAAAATCATACCTTGTAATGTCTTCATGAAAGAGGACTTCTGGAGCTGATTCAGAAATGGCGAGAACCATTTGGATAAGTCTGTTCAATGTGAGGGAAATTATTTTGAGGGAAATTATTTTGAGGAAAATTAATTGCAATGACTTTTACTATAATAATTTTTAAAATTTAATATATTCATTGTACATTTGGTTATACCTCATAGGGTGGTACAAGATCCCATTTCTAGGGTTAGGTCATAGTAGTATCTTAAGACTTTGCCCTGGAAATTACTGCTGAGCTGGTGAACATACCAGTAGACATATCCTATTGACCCCTATTACTTAGTCTGTCTATAACAGAGCTGGTAGAAAAGTGGTAGAGAAGCACATGTCGCCCCAGTTATCACACTTCTGTTCTGGCCAGCATCACCTGTGGCTGGTTGCAGCAGTTTTGAATCAGAAATCCACCTCAGCAACAAGCTTCTCATAGCATTTTGGGCCATGATCCTACCTCAGTGTCATGCTGTTCTTGGTGGTGTGGGCTCAGGGTAGGAGAGAGTTTGGAAGTATTTGTGGCCATAGGTATGACACAGGAGCCTGGGGCTCATCTTTTAACAGTATTTTGCTAGAAATAGACAGAACCCCACAGTGTCTGACCACAGACCAGTAACTGTGCTTAAGGCATCTGAGCCTAGGGCTACCCCAGGGAGATTTTTGGGGGATGGATTACTCTTTTTAAGTATTCTGCTAGCACATTCTGAACAACACATCAATTGTGAATCTAGGGCAGTCCTGGGCTTGGGTCTGTTTAGTGCTGAAACAGGAACAACATACCAATATCAGACCCCCAGTAAATCCGGACCAAAGTGCTAATACAGCTGAAATAGTGGAAGTGACTGTGGGCTCAGAGAAATAAGTAGCCAGTTTAGATTTTCTGGAAAATAGCCACAAACAAATCTAGATTACAATGATGGAATAAATATCTAACCCTTCAGTGTCCAGATGATATTATAGGCCAAGGAACACCAAGAAAGTTCAGTAAGTCATGACCTCATCTAATAGGTAAATGGACCAGATAAAAATCAGTATGGGAGAATGTTCAGAGAGAGAATTTTAAGCAGTTTGTTCAAGGAAGCTCAAATTAGGTTGAAAAATATACAGAAAGTTGACAAAGAGAATAAAACAATTTTAAAATCAAACAGAAATCTTTGAAATGACAATACATGTGGCAAAATAAAAACATGCTTGACGAATTGGTGGTGTGGCTCAGTGGTAGATCAATTACTCGCAATGCACAAGGCCATGAGTTCAATCCCCTGAGCCACATAGATAAATACATAAACATGATTAAAGATATCAGCAGTAAAACAGATCAGACAGAATGAAGAATGAGTTATCTTGAAGAGAGACTACTTGAAAATACATAGAGAGCAATGAAGAAAAAAGAAGGAAGAAGGTTTGTAGGAACTGTGGAAAAGTATTAAAAGGGAAAAATTCTGGTTAGTGGAGTACATGAGGGTTTTGAGAATGGCAAAGGGGTAGAAAAACTAAGAAAAACTTCCCAAGGCCAGAGAAGGATGAAAGTATCCGGTAAAGTCAAGTTCAGAGGTCACCAGGGAGGTTGTAACTGACCAAGTCTCCTCCAAAACATTTTATAACTAAGTTCTCAAAGGTGAAAATTAAAGAGATTATCAATGCCTCAAGAGAAAAAAATAACACATAATGGTGTCACAAATCATCTGACAACAGACTTTCAGTAGAATCCTTAGAGTGGAGGAGAGAGTGTCATGATATTTTCACTGTACTTTGCTTTCCCATCACTGGAGCAAAATACCTGATATTCATAGTATAAGGGAGAAGGGATTTACTTTGACTCATGGTTTCAGTTCATGCATGGCTGAATCCATGGCCAAAACAGAACTGCAGAGGGGCATGGAGGAGGAAAATTTGCTCAACTTGTGGCAATCAGGAAGTAGAAAGATAGAGAGGAGGCAGGGAGAAAAACACATTTTTCTGGATCAAGTCCGCAGTGACCCACCTCAACCACATCCTAAGAGGACATTCAGCTTTGGAATTTATCAATGGATTAATCCACTGATGTTCTTATCACCCCCCATGATACAATCACCTTCCAAATGAGACATTTGGGGGACCTCTTAAATATAAAACGTGCTAGCAGTAAAAAAAAAAAAAAAAGAAAACTCGGTTACATAAAATTCATTTCCTAGGGGAATGGGAAAAGACAAATATGTTTAACTTGTCTTGCAACATCAAATGTTCCTTGTGTATATATAACTTGAATTAGCCATTTACAATTAATTTTACAATCAGTGGAAAACCCATAAAAATTCTTCTTTGTCTTTAAACTGCAAGAGAAATCAATGAATAACTGTGTAGGCTAAGAAAAATAATATTTATATAAATATATCAACAGCAAGGAAGCAATCATTACAGTGACACCAAAGAAATACACAAGATTGGGGTCAGGTCTTTAGCTCAGTGATTTAGTGCCTGCTGCACAAGCGCAAGGACCCGAGTTTGATCCCCAGTACCAAAACAAAAACAAAAAAAAGAAAAAAAAATGAAATACAAGAAATACACAGGATTATAAGAGATAAATAATATATACTAGCAAATTGGATAGCACAGAAAATTGAATAAATTCTTAAGAATATGAAAGCATGATTCATGATGATTTTAATGATGAAGAAATGGGAAGTCAAAATATTCCAAGGAGCTGCAGATATAGCTCATTGGTATAGCTGATTGGATTAAGTGCTTGCCTAGCAGGTATGAGGTTCTGGATTTGATCCTCAGCACTGCTTCCCCAAAGTACTTCATCCAAAAGCACCCAATGAATAGTGTCTTGTGACTTAATTCTACCATGGTTTTAAAGAAGAATTAAAGTGAAACTCATATGAAACTACAAAGTACTCTGAAAGCCAAAGCAATCTTCAGCAAAAAGAAAAGTTAGAGGTGTTGCATTAGCTCCCTTAAAGAAAACAGCATGTTAGACTTTAACATGCTAATAATCAAACCAGCATGCACATAAATACACAGAAATCAACACAAGAGTATAGAAATAAGTCTACGAATTTGTTTAATTATACTTGATGAAGTGCCAAGAAAACACAAATTCTCTGATAGATGATGCCAGGAAGGCCAATATTTACTTTAAAAAGAATGAAATTAAAATTTATCTTATCTCACACCACTCACAAAAATCATTGAGGATCTAAAACTATAATACTAGTAAAAGAAAACAGAGGAAATCTCCATGACATTAGTATAAGCAATGACTTTTTGGGTATAAACCCAAAAGCACAGGCAACCAAAGCAAAAATAGATAAATGGAAAACTATCAAATCTAAAAGCTTTTATGTAATCAATGGACCCATAGAAAGAAAAGACAATCTATGAAAGCATTTTCTAACTATACCTCTGATACTGAAGTAATACCACTATGTAGGATTATCAAACAATGCAATAGGAAGAAAATAAATAACTGAATTTTAAATGAGTGAAACATATTACTGGGAATTTGCCAAAAATGACATCTAAATGAACAGCCAATATAAAAAAATGCACACATGGTTATTTATCTGAGAAATCCAAGCTAAAATTACAATCAGAGGCCAATTCACACCTGTTGGACTATAAAAAGATGAAAAATAAAAACTTTGAATAGATAAAAAATAAGAAATATTGTCAATAGCCCAGAGAAAGATAACCTCTTTTACACTGATGATGAAAATTCAAAGTAGTACAGGCATTATGAAAACCAATATGGATATTTCTAGAAATAGAACTGCAATATAAAACAGTAATTCCGCTACTGTGAATATGTCCAAAGACATAAAATCACAGTGTCAAAGAGGTATTTATATTCCTCTATTTATTGTAGCCATATTCAACAATAGTGGAGGTATAGAATCAACCTAGATGTCCAGAAAATATGACTAGATAAAAAATGTAATATTGAATAGTATAAAGCCATATACGAAGGAAATCCTGTGCTTGTCTACACCACTAGTAAATCAACATGGATGAAGATACCATGCCCAGTGAAAATAAGCAGGCCACAAAAATATAACTGCTACCTGATCTCAGTTGTATGTGGGATCTTAAAAAAGTTGAATGCATACAAGTGAAGAGAGGAATGGTTGTTATCATGGTCTGAAGACACAGGCTGGGAAGTTGTGCTGAACTCAGACACACAGGCCAATAATACAAAATTCAATTTAAAAAGAAGTAAGTTAGGAGATCTGTTTAGAATGTGACAACTATAGTTTGTAACAATTTTTAAAACATTTAAAAAGTATTTTTTAAAAACCACTGAGTGATTATATATGTTAAAAGTATGTAAGATAATGCATGTATTCATACACATGATTTAGTCATTTCACAATACATACTTAATTCAAAATGTCATGTTTACATGAAAAATATTGAAATATTTTATTTTTCAATTAAAAATAAATTTCAGTTACAATATGACTTAAAAAGAAATTAGGGATTGTGAAAAAGTAGCCAAGTAGAGTTTTTAGATTTTAAAATTTGATCTTTGTAAAATGTTTTAGTAACACCTCAGCTATCCAAAAATAGAACTGTTAATAGACTTGCCTTATCATAATCCAGTTGAGAATTCATAAAAAAGTATCAAAGTTTGTGATCTTCCAAAGAAGATGACAAGAAAAAAACTGATTGAATTAAGTCTGAAATGCTTTATACAGCAAGAAGGGTGATTTGTACTTTCTCAGTCGGTTTATTTTTACATTTCACACACGATTCTAACGAATTTAGCATTTAATTTTATATTTGGAAAAGATTAGAAACAGCAAATAAGTAAAAGCAGTAGTAATTACGGGAAGGATGGGACCTAACCATAGGGGGACAATGCAAAGGGACATTCACTCTGACTCTAATATAACTGGAAATTCTAAAATTCACCTTATCTAGAAAGTAAAAATGGATTTCAAGCCGGTTGAGATAGAGGAAATCAGCTGGAAAAATCTCAAAGGGCCTTAAAGATACATATGAAAAGATAATTCAAAGAACAACAATAAAGTGATACACGAGGTGTAAAATAAAATTTAGTCAAACTGAGGGAAATTTTAAAGTCATTTTGGTCATTAGGTCAAAGGACATCACATCACAAATCAATACATCTCCTAGAATAACACCTCTCCTAGAAATTTATATGTGCTTCAATTTTATTACATCTATTTGTATTCTTATGATATAAATATATTTGTCATTCCAGTAGAAACCAAAATGCATTTGATAATTTTAATTGCAGCTATAAGTGGTGGTATGATTGTACATGTGTGTATATGAAGAATGAATACTATCAAACTAGAAAAATAAGGATAAATCTTGCTTTTTTTTTTTACTTTGGTGATTTTAATCTATGACAACAGGTACAACGTTTAAGTCTAGTTATGATTTCCTTCAAGTTGTAGTTTACTTCAAGAAGCCACAGCTTGCACAATAATAAAATAATAGCCACAGTATAAAGCAAGCCCAAATAATTCATAATCAGAACAGTCACCATTAACAACCATTACACCATCTGCCTTTTTATTTTCATTTTCAGCTAGGTGCTCTTTACATTTTTTTAATTAAATTATTTTATTGGTACATTGTAGGTATACAACACAATTACATTTCTCATTGGGAATTGTACCTTTACATAATGCATCTTGGTTCTTATTTTTTCCCCATTCCTAGTCCTCCCTTCACACCCTCCATCCTTCCCTATCTACAAAGACTTTATTTCCATTTTTTTCCATTTCTCATCATTTTTCCTTTCCCTTCTTTCCTTTCCCCTGCCCCTCCCACTGCCCCTACCCCTTTGGACCTTTTCTTCCTATTTTGCATTATCAATTATTCATTCTAATCATTGGTACATTTTAGGTATACAATATAATGACATTCATCATTGGAAATTTGCACCTTTACATAGTCTCTCTTGGTTCTTATTTTTCACCCTTGCCCAGCCCTCCCTTCAACCCCTCCAGTCCTCCCTATTTACAAAGATTTTGTTCCTATTTTTCCATTTTCCCATATTAATCCCATTCCCTTCTATCCTTTCCCCGAGCCCTCCCACTTCCTTCCCCTTTGGCCCTTTTCTTCCTATTTCACATTACCTATTATACATTTAGTCCTTACTTACACTTTCAGTTTCTCACACCAGAGAAATTATTCAGTATTTATACATGTGTGTCCTATTTATTTCACTTAAGTGTATCACCTCAATGTGCATTCACTTAGCTATAAATGTCTCTAATTTCTCATTTTTTATGGCTGAGTAGTACTCCATTTTATTTTTAAAAAGCCCCACATTTTCTTTATTCAGTCTCCAGTTGATGGGCACTTGGGCTGTTTCCAAGTTTTAGCTATTACAAACTGTGCTGCTATGAACATGGGCCCACATATATCACTGTGGTATGATTCTTTTAATTCTTTGGGGAAGATCCCCAACAGTGGAATAGGGGGTCAAATGGGACTTCCAGTCCTAGTTCTTTGAGGTATCTCCATACTGATTTCCACAGTGCCTGCACCAGGCTACACTCCCACTAGCAGTGGAGCAAGGTTCCTCTTTCCCCACAGCCCGGCTAGCATTTGTTATTGGTTGATTTCATGATAGCAGTCATTTTTTCTGGAGTGAAGTGGAATCTCAGAGTTGTTTTCATTTGCATCTCTCCAATGACCAGTGATGTTGAACATTTTTTCATGTACTTATTTGCTATTTCTACTTCTTTGTCTGAGAAATGTCTGTTCATTTCAGCTGCCCATTTTTGGATTGGGTCTTTAAATTTGGGAGGTCTGATCTTTTTAAGTTCTTTATAGATTCGTGATAGTCGACCTTTGTCTGAGGAAGAGCAGGTGAAGATTTTTTCCCTCATTGTGAGTTGTCTCTTCACACCGCTTGTGGTTTCTCTTGCTGTGCAGAAGCCTTTTAATAAGAAGAGATCCCACTTGTTGAATTTTTTGCTAGTTCACAGGCAACTGAGGTGTTGTTCATAAAATCTTTTCCTACACTGATGTCTTCAAGGGATCCACCTATCCTCTGTTCCAACTGGTTCAGAGTTTCTATTTTAATATTTAGAACGTTAACCCATTTTGATTTGAGTTTAGTACATGGTGAGAGATACAGGTCTAGTTTTTACCTTTGGCAAGTTGAAGCCCAATTTTTCCAGCACCATTTATTAAAGAGGCTATCTTTCCTCCAGTGAGGACGTTTGGCTCCTTTGTCAAAGATGAGGTGGCTAAGTGTTTCTGCAGTTCTTTCTATATCTTCTACTCTGTTCCACTGATCCTGAGGTCTGTTTCTTCACCAGTACCATGCTGTATTTATTACAGTAGCTTTGCAGTACTGTTTCCAGTTAGTGGTTGTGATACCCCCTGCCATGTCTCTGTTACCTAGAATTGCTTTTCCTATTCTAGGTCTCTTCTTGTTCCAAATGAATTTTTGGATTGTTTTCTCAAGGTCCATGAAGTTTGCTGCTGGAATCTCAATTGGAATTGCATTAAATTTATATAGCAGTTTTGGAAGTATGGCCATTTTCACCATATTAATCCTTCCTACCCAGGAGCAGGGGATGTCTGTCCATTTTCTGATATCATCTTCAATCTCTCTTTTCAGAGTTCCATAGTTTTCAGAGAACAGGTCTTTGATTTCTTTCATTAGGTTGATTCCTAGGTATTTCAGTTATTTAGATGCTATTGTGAAAGGAATTATTTGCCCTATTTCTCTCTCAATGAATCTGTCATTGCTGTAGAGGAAAACTATTGATTTTTGTGTGTTGACCTTGTAACCAGCTACTTGACTGAATTTGGTTATTAAGTCTAGAAGACTTTTGGTGGGATTCTTGGGGTCTTCTATATAGAGTATCATGTCATCTTCAAATAATGACAATTTGACTTCTTCATTTCCTATCTTTATTCCTTTTATTTCTTTCTCTTGTCTAATTGCCGTGGCTGTTTCCAGAACTATATTGAGCAAGAGTACTGATAGTGGACATCCTTGTCTTGTTCCTGATTTTAGTGTGAAGGATTTCAGTTTTTGACCATTTAGTATGATATTGGCTGTTGGTTTTTCATAGATGGCTTCTATCAGTTTGAGGTAGAGACCATCTATTCCAATTTTTGTAGGGTTTTTATCATAAACACATGTTGAATTTTATCAAATGCTTTTTCTGCATCTATGGAGATAATCCTATGATTTTTGTCCTTGGTTCTATTGATATAGTGTATTACATTGATTGATTTTTGTATATTAAACCATCCCTGCATCCCTGAGATGAATCCCACTTGATCAGGGTGTATGATCTTCTTGATGATCTTCTGCATTCTGTTTGCCATTATCTTATTAAGGATTTTCACATCTATGTTTATTAGCGAGATTGGCCTATAGTTCTCTTTTTCAGTTGGGTCTTTCTCTGCTTTGGTGGTGAAGGTGATGCTTGCTTCCAGGAACGAATTTGGGAGTATTGCTTCCCTTTCAGTTTCACTGAAGAGTTTAAACAGTAGTGGCAGCAGTTCCTCTCTAAATGTCTTGTAGAATTCAGCAGTTAAGCCATAAGGGCCCAGGCTTTTCTTAGTTGATAAGATTTTAATTACATTTTCAATTTCATTGGTTGATATTGGGTTGTTCAGAATTTTTAGGTCTTCTTCGTTCAACTTTGGTAATTCACCTGTATCTCGGAAACTGTCCATTTCTTCTGTATTGCCCATCTTATTGGCATATAGGTTCTGGAAGTAGGTATTGATGATCCTCTGGATTTCTGCTGGGTCTCTTGTAATTTCACCCTTTTCATTCCTAATTGCATGGATTTGGGTCTTTTCTTTCCTTTTGCTGACAAGGTTGGCTAAAGCTTTGTCAATTTTGTTGATTCTTTAGAAGAATCAACTCTTGGCTTCACTGATTTTTTTGTATTTTTTTTTCTTAGTCTCCATTGCTTTGATTTATCCTCTGATGTTTATAATTTCCTCCCTTGTATGAGGTTTGGGATTGTCCTGCTCTTCTTTTTCTAGAACGTTGAGGTTCAGCATCAGGTTGTTTAATTGGGCTCGTTCTGTTTTCCTAATATGTGTATTCACTGCTATGAATTTCCCTGGTAAGACTGCTTTCATTGTGTCCCATAGATTCCGATATGTTGTATTGTCATTGTCATTTAATTGAAGAAACTGTCTGATTTCTCCTTTAATTTCCTCTGTGATCCATTGGTTATTCAGAAGTGTGTTGTTCAATTTCCACGTGCTGATGAAATTTTTTGAGTTTCTTTTGCTATGGATTTCCAATTTCATCGCACTATGGTCTGATAATGTACAGGGGATAACTTCACTTCCTTTGCACTTACTTAAACATGTTCTATGTGTGAGTATGTGGTCTATTTTTGAGAATGACCCATGTGCATCTGAGAAGAATGTGTATGCTGATTTTGTGGGGTGGAAGACTCTGTAAACATCTGTTATGTTCATTTGTTCTAGAGTTCAATTGAGTTCTAGTATTTCTTTACTTACTCTTAGTCTAGTTGATCTATCTATTTGTGACAGTGGGGTGTTGAGGTCCCCCACTACAATTGCCTTAGTGCATATATGCCTTTTCACGTCCCTTAGTATTTGTTTTATATAGTTGGGTGCACTAGTGTTTGGTGCATAGATATTTATGATTGTCATCTCTTCCTCTTGGATTCTTCCCTTTACAAGGATGTAGTGTCCTTCTTCCTCTCTCTTAATCAGTGTTATTTTGAAATCTACTTGATCTGCCAAGAGGATAGCTACTCCTGTTTTTTTCGGGTTCCTGTCACATGCAGTATTGTTTTCCACCCTTTAACTTTCAGTCTATGAGTTTCCTTTTGAATTAAGTGTGTTTCTTGTATGCAGCATATTGTTGGATTTTGCTTCTTGACCCATTCTGCCAGTCTATTTCTTCAGACTGGTGAATTGAGAACATTAACATTGATGGTTATAACTGAAACGTATTGACTTGCCATTGTCATGACTTTTTCTTTTTGTTGGGTTCTCCCACTTTACATATAATTTCTTGTCATGCCAGATGGGTTCATTCTGCTTTGCTTCCTGGGTTGTGATCCTCAATGTCTGTTCCTAAGATATTGTGTCAAATTCTTTGGAGTGCTGTTTTGGTATTCACGAAGTTCCTAAGGTGCTCTTTCTCATGAAAGTATCTTATTTCTCCATCAATTTTGAAAGATAGTTTTGCAGGGTATATCAATCTGGGTTGGAGACTGTTTTCTTTTAGGGCTTGGAATATGTCATTCCAAGCTCTTCTTGCCTTCATGGTTTGTGTTGAGAAGTCTGCTGTGATTCTGATGGGCTTTCCTTTGCATGTGATTTGTTTCTTTTCTCTACTTGCTTGTAGAACTTTGTTTTTCTGTTGTGTTTCTGGAATCTTAACAATTATATGCCTATGTGTAGATTTTTTTTTGGTCAAGGCTCTTTGGAGTCCTATATGCCTCACTTATCTGTATGTCAAGCTCTTTTCCCCTGCTTGGGAAGTTTTCTGCCATTAGTTCTTTGAAGTGTTTTTTTTTTTTTTTATGTCATCTGCACTCTCTCCTGTTTCTTCATTGGGCCCAATCAGTCTTATGTTATTCTTCTTTGCATCATCTAGCAGCTGCTGGATTGATTTCTCATGTTCCCTTATAATTTTGAAGCAATTTTTGTTTTCCTGGTCACTAATTGCAACCTTATCTTCTATATCTGAATTTCTGTCCTCAAATTGACTCATTCTGCTGTGTAGACTTTCAGTGGAGTTTTTCATTTCCTGGAAATCTACTTGCATCTGTTTTATGGATTCCATTTGTTTCCTATGTTGGGATTCTATCATGATCCTCAGCTCCTCTCTAGATTTATTAATCATGTCTTGCACTAGGGGCACAATTTCTCCTGTTACCTGAGAAATTATTTCTGATTTCATTTTTTCCACATCCCCTTTTCTTGCCAGTTTAGTGGCTTCTGGTGTTGGAGTTTCAGAGTGTTCCATCTCATTTCCCTTTGGGGTTGCTGTAGGTGATCTGAAAGTCTGGTTTTGAGACTTATTTACTTGTTTTCTCATTTTGACTAGGGTGGGGGTCTGTTAGTGCATGCACAGATTACCTCCTCTGAACTGGGAGATGTGGCACAGGGGCCGGGAGCAGTGGTAATTATGGTGGCCCCAAAGTCCTTTCCTGTGGGCTGGGAGCAGCAGGAGGGATGGTGACCGGGAAGCCCCTTCCTTTGGACCAGGAGCAGTGAGCTGGCGGCTCAGAAGCCCCTAACTCTTGTCTGGGAGCAGTGGGAGAGATGGTGGCCCAGAAGCCCCTTCCTCTGGGCCAGGAGCAGTGAGACAGAAGGTGGCCCAAAAGCCCCTTCCTCTGGGCTAGGAGCAGCTGGAGTGATGATGACCAGGAAGCCCCTTCCTCTGGACCAGGAGCAGTGGGATGGCGGCTTAGAAGCCCTTCTGGGCTGGGAGCAGCGGGATTCAGTACCTTGGTCTGGTGGTCTGGTGTTCTCTGAATCTTTGTAGTGTGGAACCAGGTGGCTGCCTGTCTGCAGCGGGGTGATTTGGTGTCTTCCGCATGACAGGATATATCTTCAACATGATAAATAATGTGGATTTCAAAGTGAGAGACATCACTCAAGTGACATGAAATCATTAAGATGAGTTAATAATATGCAATCGTTTATTTCTATTAATATTTCAAATAAATGGATAAAATGAAAAATAAAGACAGGGAACAATAACATTATGAAGTAAAAATGGATGCATCATTATTCCATTAGATTTACAGGTAACCATTTGGAGCCAGAGAGACTTGTAATCTCAAGACACATTCCTGTATAGTTCCCACATCATCAATTTTTACAGATGCTCTAGAATAATTGTTTGCAAACTTTCATCATATAGAAGTAAAGACTTATTAAGCACAAAATGCTGGGCCTGACTCTTAGTTTCTGATGTAATAGGTCTGGGATGGAGGCCAAGATTGTGTATGTTTAACAAGTTTGCAGGTGGTGCTCATGCAGTTAATATGGAGACAAACCCTAGAGAATCATTATTAAAGTTTTGTAGCCCTAGTGCTCAAGTCTAATAAAGATTTTCCCTTCATTGTTAATGTCTGTTCTACCCCACACCGATCTCAGCCCATGTAGGATACATGGCTCAGATAGTGCCATCACAATGCATGTTCCTCTGGGAGCTTGCTCTCTCTCTGTGACTTTTTCAGGGAAATTCCAGGGGGGTGTTCTAGTCAGGGAATTTCTAGCTTCTGTCTGTAAATACTTCACAAGATGGTTTGCCTTGGGGATTCTGGGAGCTTAAATTTTCCAAGACAGTGGGGACTGAGTTCTCAAACCATCTCATTCAAGCAATTATAATATCATAATAGTCTTTAAGCAAACATGCTACCTTAGGGCAGAGAAACTTTCTGTGACTTCTATCTCCCAGAATGTAACTGTAATTAAAGACAATTTGGTTTGCTCCAATTATCCCTTTATTTTTCTAAGATATTCAGCTGTTTACAGAAAACAAGATCATTCTCCTGGAGGTTAAAGTAGTTCCATTATCTTTCTCCAAAATAGACTTCCATGGATCCTTAAGATAGTTGCCTAATTGTTGCTTTCTCCTAACAATGTTTAATTTCAAAGGTAGAGATTTCTCCCTGAAGGTTGTGTTAATGCTTTAAGAACTCCCAGTAGCCTTGACTTTCTGAATAACAAGGCATGAGAAATGAAATGTATGAGAAGAAGTCTCTATTTCAAGAGAGAAAACATATTCTTTGGTGACCTTTCTAGTAAATAATCAAATAGTTTGAAGAGTGGAAGTATCTTTTATTATTTGGGGTGTACAAAATTTCATGGTGAACCTCTTGGGGAGCTACTATGGTGGGAGTAGAAATCCTTTATTAGCATTAGGTTGAGGAAAGGATGAGTGGTGTGTAAATGCAAGTGTCAAGTAGAGACAAAACTCTAAATATTTGGAGTAATACCCAAAGTAAAGTATGAACCTATGCACTGAATTGCAGAAAATGTGTCATGGGTACTATACTATGCTGATTAGAGAACAGCGTAATAAATGCTGTACATGTTCAGAACAGATGTGAAATTATTTGAATATTTTTGTTTTGCATTTGACTGATTCTAGGAATATGGAAACAACAACAGTCCACACCAACTGTTTGCATGTACTTATTTATTTATATAAAATTCTGACAAAATGTTTATCAACCTTAGGCAAAATACTAAAGACATAGTTTCTGAAACAAAAGCAATTTATTAAACTTTTTAAATTCATTAATTTTATTAGTACATTTTAGGTATACAATATGATGACATGTATAATTGGGAATTTGTACCTGTATGTGATATATTTTGTTTTTTATTTTTTCCCCGCTTCTCTGCCTCTTCCTTGCCTTCAACCCCTCTAGCCCTCTCTGTTTACAAAGACTTTGCTTCCATTTTTTTCCCCTTTTTCGCATTTTTTTTCTTTTCCCCTACATTTACCACTTTCCCTTCACCTCCCCTTCCCCTTTGGACCTTTTCTTTGTATTTCACATTTTCCATTATAGATTTAGATCCTTATTTACACTTTCAGTTTCTCACACCAGAGAAAATGTTTGACATTTACACGTGTGTCCTATTTATTCCACTTAAGAGTATGGCCTTAATGTGCATCCATTTAGCTATAAATATCTCCAGTTTCTCATTCTTTTTGGCTGAGTAGTACTCCATTTCATAAAAAATAATCACATCTTCTTTATCCAGTCACCAGTTGCTGGCTATTGAGCTGTTTCCAGGGGTGTTGCCACATGGCCTTCCAGAAACTTCTCATTAAACAAATGAAAGATTAAAAAAAAACATGAACATTGAAATAAAGATAAAACCTTTACCAAAATAAACATATTATTGTTTTTACAGATTTATTAAAATTGACATTTAATCTTTTATCAATAAGCAGCTACTTGCAAAAAAGACACTGCTTTTAACCACATTTCTAGTTTCAATAACTTTTTAAATAAAGTTTTCAACAGAATTAGTACAGAGGGAATGAGACTCCACACTAAAATTATGCATATATTAAAAAAAAAAAAACCTAGCAGCCATCCTCATACTCAATGGAGAGAAATTAGATTTTTCTCCAACATTTGGAAGATGAAAAAGATAGCTACATGCAGCACTTCTATTGAACATAGTATTGGAAGTTCTCATAACAATTGTGAAAATAATGAAAAAAAGAAACTCAAATTTCACAAGAGTGAGTCAATTTGTATCTGTTTGCAGATATCATCATCCTATATATATTAAACTCTAGATACTACACTAACAACTCTCAGAAATAAAAAAGGGCCATAAATTTGAAAAATATGAAATGGACATACAAAAATCAGTTGCAGTTCTCTAAACTAGCAGCAAACTATCTGAAAAAGAAATTAAGAAAACAATTACATATACTGTAGCTGTAACAATAAAACACATGCATGAACAGATGAATGGATAAAGACATTATGGTATCTATCCAATGTGGCATACTACTCTGGTATAAACAGGGATGGTACAGAGTTTTTTTATCTCTTCAAAAATCATATTATCTGGAAATAATCATTTGACTTTATCTTTTCCTTTTTATCCATTTCGTTTCTTTCTCTTGCCTAATTACTTTGGCCAAAATTTTAATAAGTATTATAATGAGCATGTGTGGTGACAACAGGCACCTTTGTATCATTCCTGATGTTTTAGCAAACTTGTTATCACTGAGACATGGTACACAATGTTACAGCTTATATCTAGATGCCCCTTCCAATCATCATGCAATCATAGATGGGGCTTTTTGGAGGTGGCTGGATCTAGGACGTGTGATGCTGGAATTAACAGTGTCCCATCTTGTTTGGGTGGCACCACTGAAAAGGTAGGTAGCTGGGATGGAATAAAAAAGGACAGAAAGAAGGCTACCCCTTGCTGCTTTGCTGCTGCTGTCTTCTATCTACTCTGCCATGGACTCTTTCTCCTCTGTGATGCCCCTCTGCAATGTCATCCTTGTTTGGACCCAGCCAGCTATGGACTGAAACCACTACAAACTGTGATCCAAAATAAACCTTTCCTCCTTTAACTATAGGTATGGGGTATTTCATTTCAACGACAAGAAAAGTAACTAAACACCAAACATCTGTAACTTTAAAGAGGAAAGATTTACTTTGGCTCATGCTTTAGTCTGTAGTCAGCTGGCATCAAGCAGGATAGAATGGCAGAGGCTCACAGTGGAGGAGAGCTGCTCCAGCATGTAGGTTGGGAAGCAGAGAACAAATGAGAGAGGAAGATAAACCCTTCCAGGCCACATCCCCAGTGATTGGTCTCTTTGGACCATGCCCCACACCTCCTAACAGCAAGTCAGGTATAAGCCCCATAGTCAAATCATCTTTCAAAAGCTCCACTTTTGAGAACATCAGGATTTTGTGGGAACATCTAGATGTAGACATAACACCAGATTTTATTTTACTTTATTTTATTTTTATTAGTGAATGTTTGCAGTACATAATGATAATATTCTTTGTGGCTAGTGGGTAGTACATGTATATGATATATGCTAATCCTTTTCCTATCTTGGTCTTCTCTCCTTTTCTATTCCCTCTATCTGTTGATCATTCTTGATTTTGGAGTAAATGGTTTCATCCTTTTCCTTCAGTATCTTGCCTTTGTATTGGTCATATATGGCCTTTGTTACACTGAGCTCAGATCCCCCTATGTATAGTTTTAATTATAAAAGGATGTAGAATTTTGCTAGGAGACAGTTCTGAATTTTGATGACTATTCATGTTATTACACGAGGAAAAGAAAAATGGAAACAAAGTGTTTGTCAATAGGGAGGGGTTGAGGAGTTGAAGGGAGGGCAGGGGAATGGCAAAAAAAGAACCAAGATATATCATGTGAATTACAAATTCTCAATGATGAATGTTATATTATATCCTGAAAATGTACCAATAAATTTAATGAATAAGATAAAAATTTAGCATTGAAAAGAATTTATGAATCAATAAGTAGTTTATGCTATGCTAAAAGTTTTAATGTAGAGTATGTATATATCATAGAAATCTAAGTCAAGGTAGTTCTTATGTGCATTACCTCACTTTTCATATTTGTATGTTGTTCAACACCTAAAATTTACTCTCAGCACTTTTTAAGGATATATTGTTACTAAATACAGTCAACTTGTTGTATAGTATGTGTGTTAAGTTTATGAATATTACTTGCAGCATAAGCAATAACAACTCTTATCAAAAGAAAAAGATCTGGTAAAATTGGGCAGTGTTTTACCATGTGGCCATAGGCTGTTTGTTGTTGTTGTTGTTGTTGTTGTTGTTAGGAAGCTTTTATTAATGCTTTAATTACATTGTGGCCTACTACTTTTTGATAAAGATATCAAGATACCCATTTGCATGGGGGAAATGACAGTTCTTCAGTAGAGGATTTTGAGAAAACCAGATACCCACTTACAAAAGAATAAAATTAAAACTTAATCTCCTATCACATGACACAATCAAATAAAAACCAATTAAATCCTTAATTAGAAGAAGTAAAGACGAGATAACACTGGTTTAGAGAATGATTTGGGTGGGGATAATGACCTCAGAACCATTGGTAACGAATGATCAAAAGGGATTCTATGAAATTAAAATATCCACAAAAATATCCACAGAGTGAAGATACTGAACATAGAATGAGCCATAATACTGCAAAACTATTAATATGATAGGGAACTACTGTCAAAAATGTGTAAGGAAATAAAATAACTCAGTGCTAAAAAAAGATCTAAGTTTAAAATGAACAAAATAAATGAATAGATATTTCTCAAAGAAGACATACAGATGGCCAAAAGTTATGAAAACACTGGTCACCATCATTAATCATCAAAGAAAATAAAATCAAAAGCTCAAAGGGGTACCATCTCACTCCAGTCACAATGGCTACTATAAAAAAGATATAAGATAAAAGTGTTGGTGAGGAGGCTAGTAAGAGAACACTTGTACACTGCCCATGGAGATCTAAAATAGCATAACTATTATAAGACATGGCACGTAGGTTCATCAATGAATTAATAAGATTATTACCTATTATCCAGCAATATGTCTACTCAGTATTTGCCAAAGGAAATGAAATTGGTAAGTTCAAAAGGCATCTGCACTCCCATGTTTGTGCAGCACTATTCACAATATCTGATATTTACAGTTACCTAAGTGTCCATCAAAAGATGAATGGATAAATAAAATTATGTGTGCATGTCTGTGTGTGTGGGTGCTGTGTGTGTGTATGTGCACGTATGTAATGGACTACAAATTCAGGCATAGAAAAACAAAGTGCTGGCACTACCACATGGATGAATTTGAATGACATTATATTAAATAAAATAAACCTGCACAGAAAGGTAATTACTACATGATTCAGTTATATATAAGTTTAAAAAAAAAACTGATCTAAAAACTAAACTGGGAGGTTAATTTAGGTTGGGATAAGGTTATGGTTTAGATTTAAAATGTCCTCCAAAAGCCTTATGTGTTAAGAGACAGTACTTTTGAAATGTGACTGGGTTACAGGGCACTATACTCAGCAGTGGATTCATGAGTTTAGTAGTTTTTGTGTTTTTCGAAGGTGGGGCCTGGTCAGAGGAGGTGGGTGAAAGGGAAATAAACTGCAAGAGTATATTTTTGTCCAAGCTCTATCTCTTTCTGTCTGCTTCATAAGTGGCATGAAGTGAGCAGCCTTCCTTCACCATGCTCTTCCACAATGATGTGTCTGCTGTGCACCCAGCTGACCATGGAATAAGTGCTCTGAAAATCATGAGCCAAAGTTAACCTCTCCTCTTTTAATTTGCAGGTGTCAAGAATATTTTTTCTGAGTGACAGGAAAATGACTAATGTAAATGTTTGGGGAAGGGTTTGACTAATGTAAATTTTGGGAAAGCTTTGGTGAAAGGAAATAAAATTCCAGGGATCCAAGTGTGGTAGTACATGCTTGTAATTCAAGCACTCAGGAGACTGAGACAGGAGAATTGAAGGGCATTTTCAGCCAACCTGAGTGACATGGTGAGTTCAAGGCCAGCCAGAACTACTTAGTGGGACTCTGTCTCAAAAAAAGTGGGAGGAATAAAATTCTATTTAGGTAGAAGGGAGAAGCTTATGAAATCTATTATACAGTATGTTTATTGTATTTAATTGTATGTTATATTCTTGCAAAATTTTGAGTGTTTCTTGAGTTCTCACTATAAAAATAACTATAGAACATAATGCATATGCTGAGTGGTTATGTTTAGAGATTGCACACTATTATATCTTCAAACATGTTAATAAACACTTTAACATGTTAAATTAAAAAAGCTGAAATATAAAATATACATAAAATTAAGAAAAAAATAAGAAAATACAGAATTGTATTGCTTCCATTACATTTTGGGCACCAAAAGATCCATAAAGTCTTCAATTATTTTTTCAAGGGATCCATACAACACAAAATAGTTCTTTGTATTTATTCTTATTAGAAATCAAATTTTCCTCACTAGGACATCTATTGACTTAAATCAAACCAAATTTAAAACTTTCTCTTGGATATGTTCACCTTCCCAACAAGCACCTACACTGACAGAAAATTAATGAAAAAAACCCCATCATTCTTTCTACCTCATGGTGGCTGAATTGTGTGGAGAGTGAAAAGAACACAATTTGTTTAATGAGCTCTGAGAATTCAACCCTTGAGACAGTGGCAAGTGTACAGATGCCACAGATAACACTCACTTGCAATTCTCTGACCCAGCCTCTATGAAAACTGAAGAAGGCTTCATGGGAACTGATTGTGGAGAAGACAAAGCTTCAGTGACTGACATCTGAGTATCAGTGTTTCTCAGTGAGCCTGGCGGAGTAAAAAAGAGGAGAGAGTGTGGGTCCTGGAGTTTCTCTCAAGAATATTGATGCTGGTAAAATCTCATAGTTCTTCAGTCTGTGAAGGTGAAGACCTTGTATTTTGAAGGAAATTTAAACCATATTTTGCCAATGATTCAATTTTCTTCTCTCACTTTCTGAATCTAGAGCCTCTCTATAGTAAACATATCTTTCTGGAGTCATCTATCAGATGCAGAGGGGCATCAAAGAGGAGAAACAGTCCATGGTAGAGAAGATAGAAGACAGCAGCAGCAAAGCAGCAAGGGGTGGCCTTCTGTCTGTCCTTTTATATTCCATCCCGGCTATCTACCTTTTCAGTGGTGCCACCCAAACAAGATGGGACCCTGTTAGTCCCAGCATCACACATCCTAGATCCAGCCACCTCCAAAAAGCCCCGTCTATGATTGCATGATGATTGGAAGGGACATCAAGATATAAGCTATAACATTGTGTACCATGTCTCAGTGATAAGAAGATGGCTAAAGCACCAGGAATGAGACAAAGGTGCCTGTTGTCAAGACACATGCTCAATATAATACTTATTAAAATTTTGGCAAAAGTAATTAGGCAAGAGAAACAAACTAAATGGATAAAAAAAGAAAATGATAAAGTCAAATGATTATTTCCAGATAATATGATTTTTGAAGAGATAAAAAACCCTCCACAATGATGTCTTCTGTCACTAATAAATTTATTCATTTTTAACACTGCAGGCATTAGCAAATTGACCCTTTTCTTTTTATGGGGATTATAGGCATATTTTTCTCAAAAGCTTTTTTTTCTTTCTTTTTTTTTCAGACAGGATCTCACCATGTAGTTCAGGCTTGACCTGCATTTTTTTTCCCTCATGCTGTGTACTATACACACAGCCTTCACACTGAGCTTCTTTTTTATTCTGAGACAGAGTATCATTAAATTGCTGAAACTATACTTAGACTTGTGATCTTGCTGCCTCAGCCTCCCAGAGTTCTTGGATTATAGATATCCATCGCTCTGCCTAGCTATGTTTGTCTTTTTATATTTTTAGATAGTTTGATATAGAAACCTTGGATACTACATCAAACATACTTTAGCAATTAACTCTTCTGATGTTAACACATTCTCAGTACATTCCCACTCAGGAGAATGGACACTTGTGGATACACTCTCATGTATGAATTTTAATTGTGCTGTGGTTTTCTTTCCTCCTCTTACCTACATAGTTCACATGGTTTGTTTTCTTCTTGGAAGAATTCACTGGACAGGCATTTCCTGACAGGAGGAGCCAGAGGGATCTTCAAAAATTAGAAATGTTGTACAGTGATCAAAAGAGGTAACCGATCCATTGCATTTATAATGATGTTTATAAGACTGTGTTTATTGTGATGGCTATAAGGGACTATCAATAATGATGTTCATGTAAGAAACATATTATGAAGTAAAAAAGAAACCATGTACAATAGGTTAGTTTTGCTTTTAAGAAAATAATTTTACATTTATGAAATGCTCATTTATGCTACAAGATCTATAGTAGAAAGATTATATGAATTATCTCATTTTCATAGTATGATCATACTCTTGTTTCTCATCAGATCACATAAATCTTTCACCTTTTACATAGTATGATGAAAGATTTACGTTTTAAAATTACCACACCAAAACATACATTGGACACATCACCATTAATCCCACCCCAAATCCTTCCCTTTGCTTCAAACATTCTTATCCCATTTTTCTTACTACATTCTGGAGCAGCTCTGAAAGTCCTATTTTTGTAAATGTCTTCATTTGTGCTATTGTGCTTTCAGCAATGTCCTGAAGTGATTCAAAACTTTTACCTTTACGGCAATTTTGTCTTTGGGGAAGACCAAGAAATGTTATGTTGCCAGATCTAGTGAATAAGTTAGATAAGGGCATACTACATTATTTTTATGAATTTCTTTCCATTGGATGCCATTCACCAACAGACTTCATCATATTTTTATCAGATTTCATAGACACTCAAGAAAAAGTATTTCCCAAATTTCTTCTGAAATGGCAAGAAATAGGAGATAAGTGTTCAAAGCAAAGGGGAGTATTCTGAGAGAGGTTAATAGCAATGTGTCCTTCTACTGTAATAATTTTGTTCATTTAAACATTCACTGTATATTTCAATCACTCCTTATATTGCCATACTCCACTCCTACCACTTAATGAATGTTTACCATTTTTTACTATGCAGGTGATTTATTTATAGCTAACTTTCTCAAAGCCAGACAGATGATAAGTGGTGGGTGATAATTATACTTAAGGAAGTCTGACTAAAGAACGTATTTTCTAAGTTTCTAAATGACAGGCATATACTGGATTTCATGACATATATTTATATTTAACATATATATGTCATATATATATGTGACATATATATGTCATATATATGTCACATATATATATGGAGAAAGAAGTTTTTACATATGATTTCTCTCATAGAGAATTATTTTCAATAATTTGTAATAACAATGACAGTTTTCATTTATTGAGCTCCTACTCTTAAGAAGTGCATCTTTAAACTTCACAATTAAGGTAGTATTAATAATCACATATTCAGACAAAAATGACATTAATTGTCATATCATAGGAAGTGTCAAATCATACAAAAATTGATATAAAAGACTATGTATGCTTCTTCATTATTTTAGAGTCACTAAAGAAATATGGGTAAAATCAAAGAAAATGTTTTCAATTATTTTGGACAGGATATGCCAAAGAAAAAAATTATTTATCCTAGTGATCCATGTAGGAGAATCAAAACTAGGGAGTACATAACAAGAAAAAATTCTACTGAATTAAAGAAATTACTAAATAATGCACATTTTAAATAGAAAAAGAATGTCTCCTGGATTACCGATCTACTCTCACTAGCCAGACTAAACAGAAGATGAGGAATTCACCTAAAAGATGATACGGTAAAGTGATAATTACTCAAGGTACCAGTTTCTTGTTCTTAGAATTTTGTATTTGACTTGTACTCCAGGAGATAACATCAGTGATTTGAGAGTGGAAAACCATACAAGCACATCACAGTTCTTCCTCCCGGGCCTCTCAGAAAATCCTAAACTGCAGCCCTGTCTATTTGGACTGTTCCTGCCCACATATCTGGTCACTGTGCTTGGGAACCTGCTCATTATCCTGGCTGTCACTTTTGACTCCCACCTCCACACCCCCATGTACTTCTTCCTCTCCAACCTGTCCTTTGTGGACATCTGTTTCACTTCTACCATGGTTCCAAAGATGCTGTTGAACAGTCACACACAGCATAAAGGCATCTCCTACACAGAGTGTCTCACACAGGTGTATTTTATTACGATTTTCACTGGAATGGATAATTTCCTATTGACCATCATGGCCTATGACTGCTTTGTGGCTATCTGTCACCCTCTGAAATACATAGTCATCATGAACCCTCGGCTATGTTGCCTCCTGGTTCTGATTTCTTGGTTAATTATGTTCTGGAATGCACTGCTCCACCTTCTACTAGTAATGCATCTGACCTTCTCTAGAAGTACTAAAACCCCACATTTTGTCTGTGAACTGCCTCCACTTCTCAAGGTGGCCAGCTCTGATACCCAAATCAATAATGTTGTGTTGTACATAACAATTGCCCTCCTGGGTATGTTTTCTGTCACCAGTATCCTCTTCTCTTATTCTAAGATTTTCTCCACAGTAATGAGGATGTCTTCCAGAGAAAGAAATTATAAAGCCTTTTCCACCTGTGAGTCTCATCTCTGCGTGATCTCCTTATTCTATGGAACAGGAATTGGGGTGTATCTTAGTTCTGTTTTAACTCATTCTTCCCAGGGAAACACAGTTTCCTCTGTGATGTACACTGTGGTCACCCCTATGCTGAACCCTTTCATCTACAGCCTGAGGAAGAAAGATGTGAAAGGGGCAATGGGAAGACTCCTCAGCAGAGCAGGCTGTTGTCTTTGATGATTCAATATCTTTAGTGCTTAGTTGGCACTTCATTCCCTAAGGCAAATATTGTGATTTTCAATATTCTGATTGCATTCCTTTTCTAACACACATTGATTAACTTTTCTATTCCTAAACACTTGGCTCCGCCGATAACCCTTCCTTTCGAATAGATGTAATTCCATTTTTCCACTTGTTCACATCCCCAACCAAGGAGGCATAGTGAGTTCCTCTCTTTTCTATACACTCGTATCCTGCCTTGCTGCAATCTTTTTGATTATATTTGAAATTAACCCAAACTGGCCACTTCTAAATTCATCCTGTACTATTTCCACTCTCATATTACCTCCCTATAGCCACCTAAATTGCTGTATCAGCTGTAAGGAGATTGCACCATGCAAATCATTCTTAACTCTTTAAATAGAATATCTTAAAATCTTAAGTGAGATAATGTCAGATACCTTCTCACAGCCCCCAAATGACTCACTAATTAAATCAAACCAAAAATCTACCACTGGCAGAAAAAGTCTCACCCAAAAAGAACTTGATACTTTCACTACATTAATAAAAAACTAATACATTTGTCTTCCCAAATATACTAGTCTCACTGGCATAAAATTAGATCAGCTTAAGCCAGGTCACCAGCCTCTCTCTTCAGAATTATCTCAATGCGCTCTGCACTGTTCCCTCTGCCTCCATTTGGCCCCACTTTCTGCTTCCTTATGATCTCAAAATGTGCCTCTTCTCATAATATGTGAAAGGAGCTCCAGTTTTACTTACTTATAAAATCCTTAATATATTAAATTAGATATTCAGTAGTTTTTTCTCTGCATGTTCAGCCTTATTTCTAATAATTCAACTTTAAGTTTTGTATACATTCCTTATATGCCTTATTCTTTCATTTTTTGTACCCCCCAAAACTGTTTGCCAAATACATTTCTCCTCATCATTCATTATTTAATTCTCCAGTACATTTTCCTGTTGGAAGATGGAATAAACATATGTAAATAAGAATTAAGACATGCTATTTGCATGCAGCAATTTCCCATGAGGAATGTAATCATTATTCAATGAAAACATGTATCAATAAAAAATAAAATTTTAAAAATTCATTTAATCTTTGGTTGATGTTCTTACAATTATACCTGATATTTCTAACTTCATGTTTAACGTACCTAACACATGAAATACCAATATGGTATCCTCAAAAATTATCTCATTAATAACCCTGAATGTCCTCAGTACCATGATGTGTTAAATATTTGAGGGGATATATGTGTTAATGGTCCTGATTTGATAATACTACTAAGTATATGTGTATCAAAACATCGCTTCCCACCCCATAAGTATATACAGTAGTCTCTACCTATTAAAGTATTACTGAAAAAATATTCCCTTGAGTGTTAACATTTTTCATTTTCATTTTAGTTTATTCTTGTCTTCCTTTCAAAAAATGAATTAAAAAACATAATAGTCAAGGCAAATTGCTTAGCATGTGAGGATTGTGCTTCTTGCTTTTAGACGTCTTCATTTAATCCTGGAAATATTTCTTTGAGATAGTTTCTTTCTTTCACCACATTGTGCAAGAGAAGAAATCAACATTAAGATGAAAATATAAAATGGAGTACTATTTAGCCATACATAATAGAGGCATTTATAGGCAAATGGATCCACATTGAAGTGTTACTCTTAAGTGAAATAAATAGGACACACATATGTAAATACCAAATAGTTTCTCTGGTGTGAGAAACTCCAAGAGTAAATGAGGACCAAAATATATAATAAATAATGTAAAACAGGAAGGAATGGTCCAAAAGAGAAAGGGAAGTAGGAAGGGGGTGAGGGAAGAAAAGAAGGGAAGGAAAAAATATGAGAAAAGAAAAAAATGAAAACAAAGTTTTTGTAAATAGGGAGGGGTGGATGTGTGGAAGGGAAGGAAGATGAATGGGGGAAAACAAGAACCTAGATATATCACATACAGGTACAAATTCCCAGTCATGAATGTGATTGGGAATAATAATGTATACCTAAAATGTACCAATAAACTTAATGGAATAAAAATTGATGTAAATAAAAAAAGATGAAGTATAACTGATACAGAATTCACCATTCAAACGTGGCTACCATATACTTTTTGTAAAAACAATATCTGGATTTTCAATGTGAAATGGGGAAAAAATAAGAACCAAGATACCTCACATACAGGTACAAGCTCTGAATGACAAATGTAAATGTATTGTATGCCTAAAACGTACCAATAAAAGTATATAATAATAAAAAAAAAACTACTCCTTGGTGAGAACTTGCTCATTTCATTCACCTAGGGCAGCTCTAAGATGCCCCTACATTCCCTGTGGTCTTCAAGCTTTTCCCTACATTCCACGTTCAATCCTTTTGCCTCCCTCCTGCCTTCCTTCATGCCCTCCTTTTACTCCATCCTCCATTATTTCCTTGTTTCCTTAATTTCTTTCTTCCTTCTTTCCTCTTTTGCATTCTTCCTCTTTAGCCTCTTTCCTTCCCTTTCTCATTCCTTCCTTCCCAGTTTTTGCTGGTTTTATCAGTAATGCTAACCTTTTCCTTTCTTTCTAAATAATATTCTACCATCTGTATGCAGATACTGCTTATGCATTTACTCATTGACAGACATTTAGGTATTTCCCATATTTTGGCTATTGCAAATACTGTTGCCATGAATTTTCATGTACATTTGTTCTTTGAGTGCTTACTTGCAATTATCTAGAAAATCTACTTAGGAGTAAAACTGCTGGATCACATGATAACTACATGTTTAACTATTTTTTAAAAACTGCCAGCTTTTTAACAGTGGCTGACATTTTATATTCACTACATTGTGTCCGCTTACAGCATTCATGCTAATACTTGTTATTTTTCCTGTTTTGTAAATTATAGCCTCTTCTTTTATGTTAAGTGGAACAGCATTGTACTTTACTTTCATTCTTTTTATTCATTATATAGATTCATTTTCAGCATATTTATAGATAACATACTTTGATAATATTCACCCCCATTACACTCCTGCTACATGGTACCCCTAGTTTCACATAATGAATATTTCAATATATATTTCATTCATATCCACTTCAATCAAGCTTTTTGTCATCTTTTTTAGATTTTACACAGTAAAAGAATATTCAGTATTTGTCATACTGAGTCTGGCTTATTCTGCTCAGTGTGACAGTCTCCAGATCCATCCATGTTCATTCAAATTACACAACTTCATTTTTGCCTGTGGTGGCATCATCATGTTTATCATTGTACATTTGATTTTCATTCCCTTATGACTAATAAAGCATCCTGTCATGTGCTTTTTTCCAATTCTAAGGAGAAATACCTTTCCAAGATTTTGTGTTTGGGAATCATGTAGTGTGAACTTTTAAGGGCAACTTAGGGAGACCCTGTCTCAAATTGAAGAATAAATTACAGCCAGTTGATATAGCTCTGTGTTGACATCAAATTCATGAGCAATGAAAGCAAAAGTAAATATGCTGGGCTTCCTCAAAATTAAAATTTTTTGTGCATCAAAAGGCAGCATCAAGTAATTGAAGCATAGTAGGACATAAGAACAAACCCACAAAACAATAAGAAAGTACCCAGATCCAGAAATAAGGCCATTAATTTTTGCATGAATTTATTTTGACAATTTTCTAAGGCTACAGAGTGGGGCAGGGAGAGTATCCTCAGTAAATAGTTCCTGGAGAACTGGAAATACACACCAGTTGAAATATAACTCTTACCTCCAACTATACATAGAAATAAAACCAACTTAAATGTATTAAAACTTGAAGGTAAGATCTCTCTCTTTCTCTCTCTCTCTGTCTCATTGGTACCAGAGATCAAATGCATTGCCTTCATACTAAGGTACATCCCCAGACCTCTTTTGCTTATTTTTAATTTCAGAGGGCTCTCCCTAAATTGCTAAGCCTGGGTTGAAACCTGTGATCTTCTTGCATCAGCCTCACAAAGTGCTAAGATTATAGGCTTGAACATCCATGTTTGACTTAAGACCTTTAAGTCTTAACATATCTGAAACATGGGAGGGAGATCCATGACATTCTTCAGACACTTTTTCCTTGAGATGAATCAAAGAGCATAAACAGTAGAAGCAAAAAAATAAATAAATAAATAAATAAATAAATAAATAAATAAAAGCAAAAGAAGATTCAAACCAAAGACTTCACAGAGCAAAATAAGCAATCTATACAGAGAAGACACGGCCTGCAGAATTGGTGAATTTGGTCTATACATTGTATAAGAGGTAAATATCAAAAATACATGGAACTCAACTCAATTGTAATACAATAAATAACATGATGAAAAATGGGAACAAGAACAGAACAGACACTTCACAAGAGAGGATATACATTGCTATATTGGTTTATTAATGTATAAACCTGTTCACCATCACTAATGATAATGATAGTGCATATTAAAACCAGAATTAGATAACACCTCTCAACTATTAGAATGACTATTATCAAAAACACAAGTGATAGAAAATGGTGGTGAAGATGTTGATAAAAGTGTCCTTGCACACTGTGAACAGCTATGTAAGTTACTACATTTATTATTAAAAACAGCACAGGGGCTCCTCTAAAAATAAATAAATACAAATAAAACTATAATATATTAAAGAATCCTACACAGCATGTACATCTAAAATATCTATAACCAATAAGCCAAGATACATGTCCATTGCAATTATCATGGGAACATTATTCATAACATGTAATATATGGAATCAACTTAAACAGTGAGACATATAAACAATGGAATATTATACAGTCTTTAAAAAGAAGGAAATCCTCTCATGTATTACAACATGGGTGATCCTGTGTGACATGAGGTTAAGAGAAAGGTGTCATTCATGGAAAAACAAAGATACCATGATCTAACTTCTATTGGAGCTAAAAAATGTAGTACTCTTAGAAGCAGAGTGAAATAGTAACTACTAGGTGACTTATAGTGGAGGATTGAGTAGATGTTGGTCAAAGGACACAGTATTTCAGTTACACAGGGTCAATACCAAGCAATCTACTGTGTATCGTGATGCCTAAAGAAAAGAATGATAAACTGTAGACAAGAAAATCTATTTAGACAACATATGGCCTGGAGACATATTTGCAAATATGTTAGAATCCTTATACATCAGGCTGTAAAAATGGCTAGGGCTTGAAAAAAATTGTGGGTATGATTCAGAGTACACACACTTCAGTTAGACAAGAAAAACATGAAGGAATCTCTAAGTTTCACAATATCTGTAATTAACAACCACAAACTGTATGACATATCAAGAATACGGACATGTTTTTGTGGGAAAACGCCTCAGGTTGCTTCAAAGCCTGGAGCACCCAAGAGACAGTGACTTTGCAGTTTTTATTTTGGAACTTATTTTTCCTCAGCAATCTGCTTACCAGTTTCTTTTAATTTTGTTTTCCTTTATATGGTCAATATATTTCCATGTTTGGTATGATTTCTGGTGACACTCCTGAGATTTTGAACCTGAACTTAATAACCTAAATTGAGTGTTGACATGGTTTTCTCAAAACTAAGACTTTTCCACTAAAATTTGATTTCATTCTTTGGTTTTCCCACAAAAACTGAAATCCAAATTGCTTACCTTATAATTTTATACATATAAATTTTACCTGAAAATATTCCTTTGATTAGGTTTTCATCCTATTCCCCTCACTTCACAGAGGAAGAGACTAAGTCTGGATGGGTAGTCCCCTTAAGGTCACCCTGAACCCATACTCTTACATCTGCCTTCCTAATGTTTGAAGAAGAATGATTTGATTTTTAACAAAAAACATGGAACCTGTCTTTGAAAGCAGTCCAGACTTATGACTCATAGTAATGTAACGCTTATGACAGTTCTGAGACACTGCCTTCATGAAACTTTGTGATCACTGCTTTTCCCCTTCATACTTCCTTTCCTTCCTCAGTTCACGTTCATCTTTTTGTTTCTTTCTTTATTCTCCCATTCCTTTACTTGCCTCCTTATTCATGGTAGTTTTATTGGTTAATGTTAACTTAGTTCATAGCTTTCCGTAATAAATAGTGTACATGTACCAATTCCTTCCCATAAATGTAGTCATTACGTACTGTGAAAATGTCCTAATAAAATTAAAAAGAAAAACTAATGGCATAAATGCTATAAATAAATAAAAGTTGAATGTATTTATACACACACTTTGTGTAGGCATTCACCCATATACGGGTGTAGGCAATTTCATCTTTTCAATATTATAGACAAAACTGTTATTGTTAATTGTGCATATTTATTTGTTTGAGTAGAGTTATGTGCCAAATGACAACCTTGCAGTCAGTGTTGGTCTGCATATATAATGATGTTCTCATAACATTATACAGCTTTGTAACATCATAGCCAAAGTTGGGAAAGTACACTCTGATGTTTGCAAAACAATAAAATTAAGAATGTACTTCACCATTGTTAAGTGACCCATGAGTACATTGATTTTGATAATCTGGGTAATGTGTCTAGTCATGAAATTGCTAAATGTTATGGTAATTGAATGCTGAGTGCTTTGAGTAATAGACAAATTGCTTTTCAAAACCTGTCACATTTTACTTTCTAATGTACAAGGATTCTAACATTTACATCTTTGGCAATGCTTATTATTTTCAACTTTATTATGAGTATAGTCTCCCATATTATGAATTAATATCTTATTATGCTTTATATTTGGCCTTTTGTACTTTTGACTTTAATGCATACAAATCATTCATATATTCTATATTAATGACATTTATAAGATATATTTCACAAATATGTTCTCGGTCTGTATGATGTCATAACATATTTCTTGTTGTTAACTATGGTAATCATGATACCAATAGGTTGCTTAGCCTTATTCTTGTCTAAGTAACTCTGACAAACATGTACCCAATTATCTCTCACATCTCTTCTTGTACTGCCATTTCACTCTGCCTGAGTTCTATTTTTCCAGAAACGGAGAGGGAGAGCTTACACTTACATTTTAATCCATTTTGAGTGGTATTTGAGTAATATGAGCAGTGTGATTTGATGTTACAATTTCATAGTTATGATGGATCTCTTCATTTTTCTGTGCATCACTTACTGAGCACACATAATTTTTCTCACTGTGTGCTCTTGGAAAATTGCTAAAATGAACTGATCATAAGTGTGTAAATTTATTTCTCATTATCTATACTTTTTCCTTCTTTTTACTGGAGACCTCTGAAATTAGGTTCCAGTAAACTGCCCAGGATACAATACAGTAATGAGAAATATATACACTAAGAGACAGAAGTAGGAGAGAGAAAGTGGGGTGCCAGAACAACCAATGCTGATGCAACTGACAAAGGCACTGGCCAGTCACAGGCACTGACTTTTATTGGCAATCAACAGGGGTAAAGGAAAACTAAGTGCAGTTTCTATGTAAACTAATGTAAACAAGGTTAATACACGATAAGGCAAAGCATTCTTGAATTAGGAACACAATAGGCAAAGTATATGGTTCTAATTAGAACACTGTCCCTCTAGATACAAGGTTTTAATCGTGGGAATGGAATATAGGTGTGAGTTACTCTGATCTCAGCAAGTAGACTTTGGCCAGATTCAATTCTCAAAACAAGCTAGTTGTGGGATTAACTCTTCACAGTCTGCTTTGGCCATAATCAACATTACTGTTTTCTGCATGATTTTTTTCCCCCCATTAAGTTTATCGGTGGATTTTAGGTATAAAATACAGTTACGTTCATAATTGGGATCTTGTACCACTACATGAGTATCTTGGTTCTTTTTTTTTCCCCTTCCCTTACCCTCCCTTCACACCCTCCACCTTTCCCTATTTGCAAAGACTTTGTTTTCATTTTCTCATATTTTTTCTTTTCCCTTTTTTCCTTTCCCCACCCCTCCCACTTCCCCTGTACCATTAGACCTTTGCTCCCTGTTACACAATATCAATTATACATTTTTAAAATTACAATATCAAGATCTAGGAGACATTACTACAGATTTTACAGAACTTAAAAGGATATAGAAAGCATATTACAAAAATCTTTTTTGAAATAAATTTGACAACTTCTAAGAAGTACCTTGAAAGACAAAGTAATGAAACTAACTCTCGAGGAAATATAAAATTTGAATAGCACCTATTAAAGAAAGTATATTCCTAGCTTGAAAACCTACCTATATGACAACAGTAGGCTCATAAACATTTTAACTGATAAATTCTATCAAAGAAGTAAAGCAGAAAAAAGGAACACTTCTCCCCTCATTTTAGGAACTCAGCATTGTGCTAATCCTAAAACTGGATAAAGATAATAGAAGAAAAAAGTATGAACATAGATAGAAATTTGTTTAACAAAACAAACTCTTAGAAGTCAGATCTGGCAGTATGTAGAAAGTGGTTTTATTATAGGGATGGCAGTGTTGGTTCAGCAATGGAAGATCCACCCCCAAAAGTCATCATTTTAACAGAGGACAGGAAAAAGCCATATGATCCTGTCACTAGTTGGAGAAAAAGTATTAGACTAAATTCTACAGCGGTTCATGGTAAAAGCTATCAGGAGACTAGAAGTAGAACAGAACCTTCTCAACAGATTAAAGTCCTGTACTCCATACTTCCAGCGAGAAGGCCTTATATGAATGGAGAAGATACAATGCTTTCTCCTTAAGGTGGGGAACAAGGGCAGATATGCTTACACTTTATCTGTCCATTAAACTTTGAAACCTAGGCCAAACAAAAATAGTCTGGCAATAAAATGACACAATTAGGATAGGATTGGCAAGGTAGAAGCAAACTCTTTATATGTACATGAAATGATCATCTACAGAGAAAATACTAAGTAATCTCTAGGAGCCTCTAGAACTTGTATTTGAATTTAGCAGGATTAGAAAACACAAGGTATATATAAAAATTCGGGTCTGTGTATACTTGCTATAAATGAATCGGATATTGAAATTTAAAAGTTATGTAAGAGTACAAAGGACCTAGAAAAGTTAAAGAAAACAAAACAAAAACAATGTTGGAAGACTTTTAGTACCTAATTTTAAGACTTCTCCTAAAGCTACAGTAATCAAGGCAGTGTTGGTGTAAGGAAAGACATATAGATCATTTGAATAAAACAGAGAATCTAGAAATAGAACCACACATATATGGTCCACTGAGTTTTGAAAGATTATTTAACATTAGCATTTTATAGAATATAAACTTGATTCAAGAGCCGAAGAAGTGACAGTGTTTTCAGCAAATGACACTAGAACACCTGGTATCTGTACATAAAAAATTAGCCTCCACCCTTTATTTCCATACATGAAAATAACTTGAAGGGACCTATGAACCTAAATTTGAAAGCCTAAAAGTATAAAACTTTAAGAAGAAATTATAAGGGAAGATGTTTATGAATTCAAGTTAGGCAAGAACTACCTAGGATACAAAAGACATGATGTATAAAAGAAAAAAATTGATAAATGAGATTCCATCAAAATTTAGAACTTGAAATGACATCATTAAAATGAAAAGTAGTCCTTAAACAGACCATATTTACAAAGCATATAACCTATGACCAGAATATATAAAGAATTCTTATAGCTCATTAAGAGACAACCCAATTAAAAAGTAGACATAAGAAGATGATAAATAGCCAGTATAGCTCAAGGAAAGTTGTGCAACTCTAGAATCAGAAAAATACTAATCAGTACAATAACAAGATTGAATTATACACTCATTAGGGAGATGAAGTGAAGAGTTTTAAAAGCCTTGCCATGACTTTTTCTTTTTGTTGGATTCTCCGCCTTTGGGTTTAATTTGTCATGCCCAATGGATTCATTCTGCTGGGTTTCCTGGGGTTGTGATCCTCATTGTCTTTTCCTAGGGTATTGTCTAAAATTTTTTGGAGTGCCGATTTGATAGTCATGAAGTTCCTGAGGTGCTCTTTATCATGAAGGTATTTTATTTCTCCTTCAATTTTGAAAGATAGTTTTGCAGGGTACATCAATCTGGGTTGGAGGTTCTTTTCCTTTAGGGCTTGAAATACATCACTCCAAGCTCTTCTTGCCTTGAGGGATTGCCTTGAGAAGTCTGCTGTGATTCTGATGGGCTTTTCTTTGTATGTGATTTGTTTCTTTTCTCTCACGGCTTGTAGAATTTTGTTCTTCTATTCGATTTCTGGAATCCTAACTATTATATGCCTACGTGTAGATTTTTTTTTGATCAAGTCTAGCTGGAGTCCTATATGCCTCACTTATCTGTATGTCAATTCTTTTCCCCTCCTTGGGAAGTTTTCTGCCATCACTTCTGTGAACAGTTTTTGGTTTTATTTTTTATGTCATCTGCACTCTCTCCTCTTTCTTCATCGACTTCAATCAGTCTTATGTTATTCTTCTTTGCATCATCTAGCAGGTGCTGGATTGATTTCCTGTGTTCCTTTACAATTTAAAGGAATTTTTCTTTTCCTGGTCATTAATTGCAATCTTTTCTTCTATATCTGAAATTCTATCCTCACATTGGTTCATTCTGCTGGGCAGACTGTCCATGGAGATTTTAATCTCCTGGAAATCTGTTTGCATCTGTTTTATGGATTCCATTTGTTTCCTATGTTGGGATTCCATCATGTTCCTCAGATCCTCTATTTTTTATCTGTGTCCTCTCTAGATTTCTTAATCATGTCTTGTACCATGAGCAAAATCTTTGCTGTTATCTGAGTAATTATTTCTGATTTCATTTTTCCCTGATCCTCTTTTGTTGCCAGTTCAGAGAGTCCAGGTGGTTGAGTATCAGATTGTTCCATCTCATTTCCCTTTGGGGTTTCTGTGGCTGATCCAGAAGTTTATTTTTGAGGCTTGTTTACATTTCTTCTCATTTCGACGCGGGGGAGGGCTGCTTCTGGCACCCGCCGGGCTCAGCTTCTCTGCCCTCAGAGCTTCGGTTGGTGGTGGGGGAGCTTCCTTCAGGGCGATGGGACCTGCTCACCTTCTCTGCCCTAGGAGCTTGGGATTGCAGTGGTTGAGCTTCCTTCTGGGTGCTGGGACTGGCTCAGTTTCTCTGCCCTATGAGCTTCACTCTGCATGTTTTTATAAACATGCCACTACTACTTCCATTTTCTTGATTTTGTCTTTTGTTGCATATGAGATTTTAATTTTCATGAGGCCCAACATATCTATTTTTTCTTTTGGTGCTCATGGGTTTAGTTTCATGTGGAACAATCTATTATGGAATATAAAATGATGATGAAAATCTCCTCTTTTCTTTGAAGAGCTTTCATTTTCTTTTTTTAACTTTTACACTGATACTGTTGAAGCAGTTTTAGTTAGTGACTGCAAGTGATGTGATCGACAAATAAGAAATTTTTCCTTTGCATTGAATGTGTTATTTTAAAAGTTCAATAGAATTGACTGTCAGCACAACATTCCTCCCAAGAGCCACTGCACACACCCACATAGAACAGGCTCCAAAAGAACTCACGTTTATACCACAAAGAAATTCCTAACAAATTTTAAAAGATTGAACTCATAAAAGTATCTTTTCTGGACACATGCTATAAATATAATAGTATTTATGATAATAAATATAATAATCAATAACAAGGAATTTAGGAAACCTTTGACATGTTGAAATTAATAAATACACGTAGAAATTAATGAAAATTTCCTCAACAACTAATGTATTGAGGAGTAAATTAAAAGCGGAATTGAATTATTCATTTTAATCACTTTATTTCTTATTTACACTTTCAGTTTTTCACAATAGAGAAACTATTCAGTATTTACACCTGTGTCCTATTTATTTCACTAATGAATATGGCTTCAGTATACATGCATTTAGCTATAAATGTCTATAGTTTCTCATTCTTTATGGCTGAGTAATACTCCATTTTATAAACAAAAAACATCGTCTTTATCCAGTTTCCAGTTTATGGGCACTTGGACTGTTTCCAAGCTTTCACTATTGCAAACTGTGTAGCTATAAACATGGGTACACATATATCCCTGGGGTATGATTCTTTTAATTCTTTTGAGAAGATACCCAGCAGGGGCATAGCTGGGTCAAATGGGACCTAGTCTAGCTCTAGTTCCTTGAGGTATCTCCATACAGATTTCTACAGTGGTTGCACCAGTCTGCACTCCCACCAAAAATGGAGAGGATTCTTCTCCCCTCACACCCCGGCCAGCATTTGTTATTTGTTGATTTCTTGATAGAAGCCATTCTTTCTAGGGTGAGGTGGATTCTCAGTGTTGTTTTCATCTGCATTTCTCAAATGACCAGTGATGTTGAACATGTTTTCATGTATTTACTTGCTGCTTTTAATTCTTTGTCTGAGAAATGTCTGTTCATTTCAGATGCCCATTTTTGATAATTTGAAATAGGAAGAAAAGGTCAAAAGGGGTAGCTATGTTCAGAGGGGAAAGGGAAAGGAAAAGAGGGAAAGGAAACATTATGAGAAAAGAAAAAAATGGAAACAAAGTCTATGTAAATAGGGAAGGTTGGAGGGGGTGAAGGGCACACAGGTAATGAGGAAAAAATAAGAACCAAGATTCATCATGTACAGGTACAAGAACTCAATGATAAATGTAAATATATTGTTTACCTAAAATATACCAATAAAGGAATTTAAGAAAAAAAGGGAAATTTTAAAAAATGTAAAATAAATTAGTATAGAAATAAAATATGACAACACCTATGTGATTAGTTAAATTGTTTGTAAGAGAGCCAGGGATTTCACTCAGTGGTTCTGCCACCTATCTCGCAAGCACAAGGTCCTGAGTTCTATCTCTAGTACCAAAAGGAAAAAAAGTGGTGCCTGGTGATGTAGCTCAGTGCAAAACCCCTGGGCTCAATCCCAGTACTACTAAATTATTCATAACAGGGGATTTTTTTCTCTGTGTGGTACCAGGGGTTGAACCCAAGCCTTTGCACATGCTAGGCAAGTTGTTCATTTGAACTTCATCACCATCCATTTTAATTGTTTATTTTAATGCAGGAAATTACAAAGTTGCCCACAATGGCTTTAAGCTTGCAATTATCCTTTCTAATCATCATGAACAATTGCTATTATAAACTATGCCTAGAACTAGTAGAAAGAAAGAAATTATAAAGAACAGTAATAAGTAAAATAGAGACAGAAAAAAATTAACAAAACAATGAATTGGTCTTTTCAGTAGCTTGACAAGATCAACAAATTATTTTTATGAAAAAATAAAACAAAAATTCACAACAAAATAATAAGAGAATAACAATTGTTAATATGCTCTTTATCATTATCTTCAAAGTAGTTACCCAGAGAAAAGATTTTCACTTAGAAGGAATAAGTAAACATAATAGCACAAATTTAATAGCTAAGCTAATATATTAATTAGAAAACTCAAACAAAATCACAAATTAATAAGGAGCTATTCCATGCAATACCATAGAAATCCAAAAGTTTACAGGTGACTATTATGAAAATCTTAGCAAATCAACAATAATTTAGAATCTGATAGAATTAAAAGTTTTAATAAAATTATTCATAAAATCCTCAGGAAGTGATTTGATGTCTTCACTGATCAATTCTTCCCAAACTATTCACAATAGAACTATACACAATGAGATATCAAGACAATGAAAGTACCAAGGTGTGTGATTTGCAGCACTGATAATGTGGAATGCATTATGTTACGTAAAGTAAGCCAGGCATAAAAAATGAATATTGAATTTTTCATTCATTGGCTTCATCTAAAAATGTTCTTCTCATAAACTTCAAAAATGGAACATTAGTTACCATAGATTGGGAATACTAGAGAAGAAAATGAAGGATATATGTAGAGGTTGGTCTATGGGTACAAAGTTACAATTAAATAAGAGGAATAAATTAAGGTGTTATTAGGCAGTAGTGTGGGAATGGTAAAAAATATTGGGTTTTTACCAAAAAATAGCTAACTAGGTAGGCTTTGAATAAACTCAGTACAAAGAAATGATAAATGTTTGAGGTCATAAATGTATTAATTATCTTTGCTTAATCCTCCCACAATGAATGCATGTCTCAGGTACCACTTCCTACCCCTTAAATATGTACAACTATTATTTTTCGATTAGGTGGACAAAAAATGTGAATAGAAATTTCTCAAAGAAGAAGCCATACAAATAGACAACAGGTACTGAAAATACTATTCAACATCACTAATTATAATGGTAATGTAAATTAAAACCTCAGCTCACATGAATGGTTTTTGTTGTAAAGACTAAATATAATCAGTGGTTGTGAATATGTGGAGAAAGATAACCCTTGAACACTGTTGATAGGAATATATATTACTAGAAACATCATTAAAAACAGTATAATGTTTATAAAAATAAAAATGGAGATCGTGAAGGATCTGAAAATTCCAAAATATAAAAATCAATATGTTAAAATATGTGACCATTATCAATATTATGACAGATTTAGTTCACAATACCCAACATATGAGTATGAGTTAGCTTTCTCTACTGGAATGGAATCAGTATAAAATATATGTATAATTGTACAGGGAGATTTATTATGTAGGGTTACAGGATCAGAGGCAGAAGAGTCCACAGGGCCTTATGTGGCATCAGAAGCTGAAGAACCCACAATGCCTATTTGTATACTGGAGAGTCAGAAGATCCAGTCACTGCTTAGCCCAAGAAGATGGAAGCTGCAGAACAAGAGGAATCATGGGAACAGCAACAAAGATCAATGTTGTGGAAGTTGACTATGGAATTGCTAGAGTGAGTCAGCATTGGAAGAAAGTGGAGACCAATATCCAGAAGCAATGACAGAGATTCTTCCTTCTTTCCATTTTTATTTTGTCCAGGTTACAAGTCTATTGATTGGTGCCAGTCATATCCACTGTGGGTCTTATCCTTCAGATTCCTAGTCTACATATCAATCATCCACAGATACATTCATAACTTTACTAATCTGCTAGATGATTCTTACTCAGGTAAAATTGATATATCATGATTAGCAATTACAATTTACCCCCTCTGAATTTAACAGCCTACTTATCTCATAAACCATACTTAATCTCCAAATCAAATAGTTGCTTCATAATTACTCCTAACATGATACAACGATCCTGCTCACAAAAGAAAGGCATGAATTCCTTCTCTAGAAAAGAAGAGAGATTCTTTCAGTGATGCTTAGGCTCTATTGTGTTACAAAGAAAGAAAACAAAGACTTCTACTTAATATACGTATATATCCATAAGCATATCAAGGCAATAGGAAAGAAATATTCATGAAACCTACAATCCTCACTTCAGTAATTTGTCATGTTATTATAGTTGGTATTTATAACTACCTACTTATTATTCCCATTCTGTATTCTCCTGGCTCTCAGCAATCACCTAATTGAGTCTTGGTTATTTATCTCGTAGTGTGCCCATATTCTCATTCAGGAGAGCACTTGTCATCCTGCCTGGATTGAGTCACTGTAGTTTCCTATTGATCTTAGTAATAGGGCATAGTAATGCCAGGAGATGCCCTAACTGAACTTCTCCATCCGAAATATAGTAGTTCTTCTTTCCACTGTTGAATAGTAGCCTAATTTTCCCGTCCCTTAGTAGTCTGAATCAATCACCCCCACCAACACTGTAACTCTGCTTTTAGCTGTTGACTCAGTGGCAAGAGGAGGCAAAAATGACCGGGAGAGGGCTTAGATTGCAGTTAATGTTTGTGGCTCCTAGTATAAGTTTGCCCTGAGAGGGAACTAAGACATCTAGCTCAGCAGAGCACAAGGTCATGGAAACAGGAAGCAAAAAATTTGATAGTGGATCACTGGTGAGTGATATCATTCCCACTCCACCCCTTCATTATTGGATCCATGAATCCTGGGTATGGAAGAAAAAAATGCTATATATTAGTGACTGATGCAGAACATATTACAGCCTCCTTGAGAACCTTACTCTAGACATGCAAAACATTTCCACTCAGCTGTAACTGTAAGTGCATCTTTAAAAGGCCATTCCAACTTTCTGTCAACCCAGCTGCTTAGGGATGTTGGAGAATATAATAAGACCAGTGAGTCCACTGCCATACTTACTAGGTATGGCAAGATTTATGGCTATACAGTGCAGTTTTGGTCACAAACAATGCTGCATATAATACCATAAGTGTGGATGAGGCATTTTGGAGGCCCATAGACAGTAGTTTTGGCAGAAGCCTCTATGCGGGGAAGGCACTTCCATAACCAGAATAACTGTCTATTCCTATAAGAAAAAGTGCTGCTCTGTCTATTACAAAAGTGGTCTGACATAATCAACTGGTCACCAGCTTGCAGGCTGGTCACCCCAGGGAAAGGCACTATACCAGGGACTCAATTTTTGTCTCTGCTCCTGTCAGAATGAGGATTCTGCACTGGTTGTTCCCATATCAGCCTTGGTGAATGAAAGTCCATGTTGCTGAGTCTATCTGCAACCTCCTTCCCTGCCACCACAGCCACTTTGTCATGAGTTCAATGGGCAACGATGGTTGGCTAAGGAAAAATGTCATCGGCTATCCACAGAATGGTTCATCCCTCCTCTTGATTATCAAAGTTCTCATGTTCTGAGGTCACATTTTGGTATTTACATGAGATAAAAATACCTTCACTTCCTTTTCCTGTGTCATATCCTTTCTCTAAATCTTTTTATCACCAATTTTCCAGGCATGTTCATTCCAAGTTGCTATCTATGCAGTCAAATCATTGACAACTGCCCATATAGAATCACACACTGTGCCATTTTTACCTCCAAGAAAAATGTATAGCCATGTCCACTGCCCAAAATTTTGCCTGCTGTGAAGATATCCCTTCACCACTGTCCTTCAGGAATGTCCTGAAAAGAGGCTTTTTCTTTTGTTGTAATTCAGCTGAATACTTTGGAGTAGTTCCTGCATAACTGGCAGAACCATCTATAAACAAGCCCATGTCCTTTCTTCCTTTTTCAATAGATTATAGGGTACACACCATGAGGCAATATGTGCATTCTAGAGGAGAGAAAACATTTCAACCAGAGTTAGAATCATGGAATTTTGGGCTACTTCTTCACATGACTTACTTTTACCTTCTGGTCCTGTTGGGGACCAGTAATGTATATGCCACATCCATTTGATAACTATTGCTGTGCATGTTCAACATTAAGACTTGATGGATCAGATAGCACCCAGTTCAGGATGGGTATCTTGAGCCACATTGTAGCTTTGTGTCCCAAGCCTAAGAGTTCAGTTTCTCAAGGCTAAGTATCAGGTTAGTTGCTGTTTCTCAAATGGAGAGTGTTTTTTTGTGCAGATGGTAGCAGAACCTTGCTCCAAAATTGTAAGGGCCTCTGCTGTGGCTCCTCTTTGAGGGCCTTCCACAGGCTCCAAACAGCATCTTTATCTGCTACTGATAACTCCAGTATTATTGGATCTGTCTGGGTCCTGTGGCCCCAGTAGCAGAGCAACTGGAATGGCAGCCTGGAGCTGTTTCAGAACCTTCTTTTGTTCTGGGGCCCACAGAGAATGGTTATCAACAATTCAAAAGACAACAAATGAGGTTGTGGAAAAAATGAACTTCTGTCTGTTGTGAGAATTGTTGGTGGAATGTAAACTAGTACAAGAACTGTGGAAATCAGTATGGAGATTCTTAAAAAAATTAAAAATAGAAATTTCATTTGACCCAGGTCTATGTCTTCTGGGTATCTTCCCAAAGAGTTAAAGATATAACATTACAGTGATACATTCATAGACATGTTTATAGCAGAACAATTCAAAACACCTAAATTTTGGAAATAGCATACATGCATGTGAGCAGATGAATAGATACAGAACATGTGGTATTTACACACAATGGAATACTGCTCAGGCATACAAAAGGATAAAATTGAATCATTTGTAGAAATGCAGATCCATCACATTACCAAAAAGCTAAGTGAAATAAAGCAGGCACAGAAAATTAAATATAGCATGGTTTCTCCTATATAAGAAACCAAAGTACCATAATTTAAAGAGCAAATTAAATCATAGATGATAAGGAACAGAGAGCTAGAACTTATGCAGATAGCTAGGGGATGATCTAGTGATGGAAGGAGAGGGAATGAAGGTGAGGGGAAATATAAAGACTTAAGATGCAATATATACATGTCCTATCTCCTTATGGTCAGTGCATTCATCACGTATCACAATTTGTAGAAATAAAAATATGTGCAAAAAGTAGTTGAAGGCTTGGTACCTGACAATTGAGTCACCAATGTAAGTATGCATGGGAGGGCTGGTGAAACTGAAGACTGTTGTCCAAAAGCAATGCCAAAAACTGGAGCTCTTCCAAAATGGAAACACTTTCTTTTTTACTCTTTTTATCCTGTCCAGGCTACAAACTGATTTGATGGTGTCACCAACATCAGGGATAGGTCTTCCCACTTCAGTTTTCTGACTTATATATCAGATACAGTCACACCAAGAACTTTACTAATGTGCGAGGTGGTTCTCACTCATGTCAACCTGACATATCACATTTAAGAACACAATATGCAGTCAACCCAAGCGTCTGACATCAGATGATCAGATGAAAAAAATAGTGATACATCTACACAATGTAATAAGAATCAACCTTTAGAAAGAAGGAAATCCTGGAATTAGTTATCATGTTGATAAACTTGGAATACCCAATGTTACAAAAAATAATCAGGTACAAATAAATAAATGCATTAAATTAATTAAAGGTAGATACTTAAAAGTTCAACTCAGAACAAAATGGTGAATACCTGCAGTAGTGGGTTTGGAAATTACATAGATGTTGGTGAAAAGACAGATAAGAGTAATAACTAAAAGATATGTCTTTACCTCATAACGAGTATTGTTAAAAATAAATTGTATACTTGAAAACAACAGAATGACACCATAAAGAAAGGGTGTCCAAAACATACATTTATAAAGGGCAAATGTATCCAAAATATATACTGGTCAGAAGGAAAAATACACACTGAATAATGACAAAACATAAAAAAGAAATTTTTATGAAGAGAAAATTTTCCCTAGGAGATACACTAAATGTCATAAAGCACAGAACATGTTTAGTTAGTCCTAGGAGAATGTAAACAAAAAGCACAGTCATAAACATGAAAATATAACCCCATGAAACAATAAAATTACCTCCTTTGCAAGAAAATACACAGATCTAGGGACCATAATATTGAACGATATGAGCCAGATTTAGAAAGACAAATACCACATGATTTCCCTAATACATGGATTCTAAAAAAAAAAGTCAATAAAATGGAATGGAGACAATGAGACACAGGAAGTGTGTAAAATGAGAAAATATGACATGAACAAAATATTTAATATACGTGGAAACCCTCTCCCCGAATGTGAAACTAGGGCCAAGGGCGGGATGAAGGGAATGATGAGAGGGGTGCAAATGCTCAAAGTGCGTTATTTGTAGGTGTGAGTCGGCTAAAATGAAACACTAATAAACAACAGCAAATAAGGTACAATAACAGAACATTCTACATTAAAGAGACTGCTATAATTGCTTTTTTATTTTATTCAAAAAGGAAAAATTTCAAAACAAAATTATAATAGAATAACAATATTTAATGCACTGTGTATCATTATCTTGAAAGTATTTAGTGGACAAGACATATACAGGAAAAGATTCTCTCTTACGAAGAAGAAACAAATAATTTCACAAAACTTTGTTTTCAATAAGCTAAGAGAAACTAGGAGCATAAATGAACTGAATTAGCATATATATATATAAATATTTTTGCAATGGTAGAATAGGTAATTTAGGGAGTTACTTGAACTCCCCCATGCCTATTTTCAATTTATCCTATTCTTTCTCTCTCTCTCTTTCTCTCTCTAAATATATATATATGTATATATATGCATATATGTCATGTCTCATATAAAAGAAACCATATAATATTTGAACTTGTGTATCTGACTTATTTCACTTAACTTTATATTCTTAAGTTATAATCAATTTACCTATGAATGTCTCAAGCTTATCTTTCTTTATGGCATAGTACTATTCCATCATGTATAAATACCACATCTTCTTTATCAATCCATATATGCTGTTTCTAAGACCTAGTTATTATAAATTATTCTGCTATAAACATGGTATGGATGCATCCTGTACTATGATGATTTTAACACTTTGGGGAAGATACTTAGAAGAGGAATAGATGGATCGAATGGAATTTCCATTTTTAGTTTTTGAAGAATCTCTAATTGCTTTTTAAAAGGGAAAAATAACATTATTAGCCTGAATATTATAACCTGACATAATGACGTGAATAGAAAAGATGTCACCCACTGTGAAAAAAATAGGTGATTTCTAAAAGTCTCAAATATACAATTGCAATGTGATCCAGAAGTCCCATGCCTAGGTATATTTCCAAGATGAAATATACCTGCTACAAATAAAAAATGTGCATACAAGTCCATAGAAGCACCATTTACAATGGCTAAAATATTGGAAATATGTGAATTCCCATCAATGCATGAAAACACATACAGTGTGTGTACAGGTGTAGTAGAATATTATTCAGCCATAAAAGAAAATAGAGTGAAAAATAAGGAAGGAGAAAATGAGAAATGTAAGAAAGGAAGGAGGAAAAGAAAGGAAAAAGAAGAAAGAAAAGTGGAAGAAATATGGAAGAGTAAAGGAATAAAAAAGGAGGAAGAGGAGATGGGGTTGAATGAAGAAAGCAAAGAAAAAAGATCTCAGAGTTGCTCTAGAAATGATATCACTATCCATAAAATAAGCAAACTCTCTTCAAAAAGTCATTTTCATATTGAAAATCCAATCACTGTCTTTACAAAATGTAGTATACCAATCCTTAAAAGGTGCGCTCTGTGTCAGTTCAGTTAGTAGTGTACTAATCCATCTTAATTTTGGTTTCTTCTTTTGAGAAATTAGGTGAATTATAGCAAATATTTCAAAGAGAGGTTTTCAGGATTAAATAAAGCAATACGTCTATAATCAATAAGCACAAACCTCATATAGTAAGTGATTTGACTCGATTATTGAGTTATTTTCATTGCACTTCTTCCAAGTAACACAAGAACAAAATAAAATCAAGGTGAAGAACATTAACATTAAATAGTATAATTTTTACATTGTTATTCCATATAGTCATTGAGTATAATGTGATATTTTGATAAACATACATTTTTCAATGATCAAATCAGATTAATTAACATATATATCACCTAAATATTTATGATTTAATTTTGGTGAGAATATTTAAAATTAATAAGGATATAATATTTGAGAACATCATGTCAACATTGAATATGTTAGGTACATTAAATATGAAATTAGAAACATCACAAATGCCTGTAAATAAACAGGTCAAGGACAAAATGTTAGGAGACACGTGAAAGGAAGAAATAATACTTTTTGGTACTGGGGATTGAACTCATGGAAGAAATAATAAAACTAATGAGAGAGCTGTCAAGGAGAAACAAATGCAAACCATATATACATAAATGTCATATCCAAGTATGGAAAAATACAAATAGAAAAATGTTACATAGGTTTTGGAGAAGACAAAGAACCAGGTTATTATAATTCCAAATATTTGTCTTAGGGACATATCGAATTCCCTTAAGTTTTAAAGTCATTGGTCTATTAAGGACAAGAGGCTGTTCCGCTTAGGAATCTTCCCAGGGCCCCCTTCACATCCTTGTTCCGCAGGCTGTAGATGAAGGGGTTCAGCATCGGGGTCACCACAGTGTACATCACGGAGGCGATCATGCTTGCCCGAGAAGAATGGGTGAATGTAAAACTAAGGTACTCCGCAAGGCTTGTCCCATAGTACAGGAAGACCATACACAGGTGAGATGCACAGGTGGAAAAATGCCTTCGACTTGCTTGCAGAACAGGATATCTTCATTAAAGAGGAGACAATCTGAGAGTAAGAAAAGAGAATCCCAGTGACAGGAAACACACCCAGGAGGGCAGTTGTTATGTACAAGACAGCGTTATTGATTCGGGTATCAGAGCTGGGCACTTGGAGGAGTGGAGGCAGATCGCAGAAGAAATGTGGGATTTGAGTACCTCTGGTAAAGGTCAGATGTATAATCAGTAGAAGGTGGAGCAGGGCATCCCAGAAGATTATAATCCAAGATATCAGGACCAGGAGACCACAGAGCTGGGGGTTCATGATGCTCATGTAGTTCGGGGGATGACAGATGGCCACAAAGCGGTCATAGGCCATGATGGTCAGTAGAAAATTATCCATTCCAGCGAAAATCATAAAAAAATACACCTGAGTGAGGCACTCCCTGTAGGAGATGTCTTTATGCTGTGTCTGGATGTTCACCAGCATCTTTGGGACAATAGTGGAAGTGAAACAAATGTCCACAAAAGACAGATTGGAGAGGAAGAAGTACATGGGGGTGTGGAGTTGGGAGTCAGAGGTGACAGCCATGATGATGAGCAGGTTTCCGAACACCGTGGCCAGGTCCATGGACAAGAAGAGTGCAAAGAGGGCAGGTTGCAGTTCAGGATAACCTGAAAGGCCCAGGAGGAGGAACTGTGCCATACATGAATTGTTGTCTCTTTCCATGTGGCTGGTGTAACTGGTAGAGTAGAAAACAAAAGCACTTTTCAAAGAACAGTAAACTGGCACCTGGGGTATTTATCCCTGTTCTGCATCACCCTTGAATGGATCCCCTTCATCTTCTCTTGAGTCCTGCCAGTGCCTGACTCACTGAGCCAAGTGGTTCCCATTGTCTGTTTTAACTTTTTATTCTTATTCATGTTTTCTTAAATTTTCTGAAGTCCTGGGGATTGAATCCAGGACTTTGTGTTTAGTAAGCAAGTGCTCTACTACTGAACTATTTCTCCAGCCTTTATTACTTTTATTTTTTCAGTTTTGAAATAGTTTCTGATTCACTTGCCCAAGGTGGCCTTGATATTAATGTCTTCCTGGCTTAGCCCCCCTGTAGTTGAGGTATAGGCATGTGCTGTCTCACCCACTGTATTTTCTTTGATTCTGCAGAAACCTCCCTGTTTTGTCATGGATTCACTAGATCTTATTTTACTATTTAATCAGTAGTCATAACTAATTTCTTCTCTGTTATGACTCATCAAAATAACAAGCACAGTTCATATATTTTTTTGATTTCCCTATATTTTTTAATATGACTGGCTCCTTAATCATGAATTTTCAAACAAGCTTTTTTTCTGTGATGGCACTGCTTTGTGATGTGGCAGTTTACTGTCAGAACTTTTCATTTCTCACTAAAAATATGGATACTGCTACTACCTGATTTGTGAGATTTAAAAATGCCCATGTACACAGTAGGACTTCAAAAAATGTTTATTGCCACTGATGTCATTTTTATCAATATTATTGAAATTCTCCTCTATCATAATTAGTTTGAATGTATAACTCTCCCAAAGTGGAGTATTGAGTTGTCTTGTAAAAATTGTATTCATTTTTAATTTGATTTTTAATTAATATGTATTTGTCATGCATATTGATCACACTCATCACAGGGAATTGTACCTGTACATAATATATCTTAGTTCCCCTCCCCATCTTTCTGCACCTTGAGCACATACTTGCAATTGAGATAAATCAGACCCATATGTTTAAGCATTGCATTGTTTCTCTCATGTTAGAAGCCAAAACCATTAATAAGGACAAAAATGGATGATAGATATTGGAAAGTAGGAAGAAAATGTTCAAATAGGAAGGGTACAAAGGAGAGGAGAGGGAAAGGGAAAGGAGGGAAAATTAAAATTGTGTTATTAAATAAAACTTATGTAAATAAAAAAACCTTATGTAAATAAAACTTATGTAAATAAAATTAAGTAGGGAAAATTAAAACAGTGTTATTAAATAAAACATGTAAATAAAATTTGGTGCATCTACTTATCATTTGTGTGGCCTTGAGAAAACTACTCAATTTATTTGCTGGCAAATGTCTCACCTTTACATTACAGGTAGTATTTATTAAAACGGTAGATTAAAGAGTAAAATTAAATAATATGACTCAGAACAATTTTCTATTGGTTCCCATAACATGTAAAAGCCATTTCAAAATGTGAATTTCTGTTCTTCACACAAAACTAAACCTATCTTGCATGGCTACTGTTTATCAGTGCCCCTTTAAACTGGGTGGACATAAATAATGCAAATCTGATTTAGCCCAATATATTTTATTTTATTATCACTTATTTGCAGTACATGATTGCATTCATCCTGGGCACTTGCTACATGGACATAATGTATCTTAATTCTTATAAGCATAACAGACAGGTTACCTCATTTGACCATCCGTTAGCATTTCTGATTTATGAAGATCCTTAAGGTGCCCTATTTCAGGGAGGTGAATTCCTCCAAGAAGAGCAACAGATATGTGGAATACACAGATAGGAGGGACAAAATACAACAACATTAAAGTCAAATATAAGACATGTGCAAGAGTATGTTGCCATATGTGCATGCTTTTGAGTGGGGCTGTATTATTAAAATCAGAAGAGTTCTTTGATAAAAATATATGTTTGATGGATTGATTGAGAACATTCTAGGTGCATATATCAAAGAATCTATAAATATTAAAAGCAAATGTAAGCATTAAAAATAAATATTTATAATCACTATGATAGAACACTATCAATATTATAACTGTCTACAGAATGAAAGTTATTGGGAACAGAAAAAGACCAAAGACAAAATGATAAGTATGTTATGAACAATATTTTAGCTTTTCACACTCTTTACTGTAGATGAAAATACAAAGTAATAAACTTAAATGAAATGGTTTCATGTGTGTCTAACAGCTGGAGTGTGGACTAATCATAAAATGCTTGTCTGGAATGTCTTTGTTTGCATTTCTAGTAACACAAACAAAGAGAAAAATATATGGAAAATTAATGCCGATTATAGAAATTAAAGCCAGTTTAACATAAGGATGTTTTAAAATTAATTCATCATAGAAATCAATCAATGATGATAAATAATAACTGTATTATTAAAGTCTGAAAAAGTTCAATATGCATGACTGTAGTTAATGGCTACAAAAGAGCCTCTCTGTAAATGAAGAAAACAAAAGACATATTCATAATCCATTGAAGACTAGATGTTTTTCAAATCATTTAACATGAGAATATTTGTGTCCAATTCACAAACATAACAAAAAAATTCTCCTGAAACCTTATGTACTTTATTTTCCTGAGCATATAAAGAGTTTGGTAAAATGAAAAAAAAGAGATTAGACAATTTATTGAACACTAGAAATAATGACAATGTTACATATACTGTGGATTCTAAGGTAACATGGTAACAACAACATAGAATTTACAAGAGCTTGCATTAAATAAAATCTTCAAGAAAACTTGGGAGATATAGGAAAATCCAATCAAGTATAAAATAATCAAACAATACCTCATACATAATTGAACTTCAAGAAGTGAAACAATGAGAAATTGAATTCAGAAGATCTAGTTGCATTGCAATTTACGGGAAAGACGAGGTAGACTCTTGAGAAGTTAATATTATTAGAAATAGGTTATAGTTTCAGGAGAATGAAGGAAACAGAAGAATGGCTAAATAAGAGATATCTCAATGAATGTGAGTTTCTTCAAAATACTGTACAGGAACCCCACCTTTATAGACTACTTCTCATTCTAATTCTAGAGTGAAAAACCTCCAACTATACTGCTTCCTCTTTTGTCCACCTTTCCTCCCTGGGACAAACCAAGTCACTCACATGGCTGCCACCAAAGCTTTTTCTTCTCACAATCTGTCCCCAGGAAGCCCACTTGTATTCTCTTGGAGAATGAGTCATAGGATTACAGGCAATCAGCAACTGGGATGTGTTTAAATTTTCCACCATGGCAAGGGTTGAATTCTCAGAGCTCCTCATTTCTACTCTCCAAATGATTCCAGTCCCTCAAGGTAGAAAGAATGTAACAGGATGGAAATTTTCAGTAAACTTAGTTTCATTGTAAATGAAGGTAAAGGGAGATGAATTCCTTCCCTCAAAGGAAAAACATTTTTTTTTCTTTCCTTTGATCTAAAAGTCACATGGTATCCCTAAGGAAAGTTTAATTTCTACAAGAAAAATATCTCAAGCCCCATTTCCCTATGATTTGGCTCCCTTGGGAATCTTTATAGATTTTATTTATCTTTTCATCTCTAAAATGTTATGGAAACAAAGTAACCCTTTCTTTTAAAATTTATTTTTAATTTTTCATATATACATTTTCCAATCTGTAGTTAAAATTGTAAATATATAGATATTGATGTAGATATTGTATTTTATAGGGGTTTTTTTTAGGTGAGAACTCTTTACAGCTGCCCAGAATCTTTCAAGAATACAATATATCATAATTGACTATCATCATATTCAACAAGCTATCAAACAATTCTCTTTGTTTTTTGTTGTTTGTTTGTTTGGTTTGTTTTGTTTTTGTACTGGGGATCAAACTCAGAACCTTTCACTTGCAAGGCAGGTGGCAGAACCACTGAGTTAAATCACCGGCCCAAAAGACACTTCTCTTAAACTTCTTCAACCTATCTGAATAAAATTTTGTATCCTTTGACTAGTATTTCTCCAACCACTCCCCAAAACGATCTACCATTTTCTAGTTACCAATCTGTTCTTCATTTCTTTGCAATCATTTTTAATATTCCATGTGTGCGTGAAGTCCTGAAGTACTTATGTTTTCATGTCTAGCTGATTTTATCTAATATAATGTCCTGCAGGTTCATCCACATAGTAAATGAGAGTATTTCCTTCTTATATATAGACTCAGGGATACATACCACGCTTTCTATATACATTCATCTCTCGAGGGACACTTAAATTGATTTCAAATTTTGCCTGTTGTCAATAGTGATAGAGCAAATATTGCAGTGTAGATATCATTTCAACATTGAATCACATGCTTGCTAGTTTATATATTAATTGAATTTTAATTTTTTGCTGTACCTTCACGCTGTTTTTCATAATGGCTGTATTTTCACATTCATTTATTTTTTAAATTGACATAAAATTATATGTATTTATTGTGAGTAACAAATGTTTAGAAGCATTGTGAATTGCACATGTTTAAATATACACTATTAATGAGTACATTACCTCATATCAGTATCATTTTTGTGATGAAACACCTTATATCCACTCAGAAGTTTTCAAGAATAAGATGAATCATCATTTACTGCACAATAGATCTCTGCACATATTCCTCATACCTGGCTGGAATTTTATATCCTCTGACCAACAGTTCCCAAGTATCAACCTCGTGATCACCCTTGCCTCTGCAAACTACTATCCCTCTGTGTTTCTAAGGAATAAACATTTGTTAAATTATGCATGTGAGTGATAGCATGTGGTATAGTAGTTCTGTTTGTATTTCTTGGAAATGTCAATATTATGCTCTCCAGGTTCACCTCCAGTGGTTGCAAACCTATGGCACACATGTTATTTGCTTTTTTTAATGTATGAGTTGTTGTTTTCTAAACTAATACTTCGGTATTCAGTTTTAATTGCTATGTTGGTACTTTGTGATAAATAAATGGGCTTTGGGGTTATAGTTTGGGCACTCATCTCTAAAAGGTTCACCATCACTGAATGCTGTTGTCAAAGACAGGATTTATTTTTTACTTATGTGTGACTACTGTTCCAAAGTGTATATACACAATGCTTTCTCTGCCTACTTGTTTATCTGTAGGTGGAGCCTTAGTTTGGTTTCCCATCTTTGCAATTGTGAAATGTTGTGCAATAAACATGGGAATTCTGATTTTGACAGGTTAGTGTAAAGTCCTTTGGACATATCTCCAATAGTGGGATCACTGCCTGATATGGTAGTATTAGTTTTAACTTTTTAAGGAGCTTCTATATTCTATTATGCACTGGTTGTACTGACACATTCTTACACATCCTATGAAAAGATTTCCTTTCTCCACGTCTATATCAACAATTTTCTTTGGTCTTTTGGTAGCAACCATGTGGCATATTGGTTTTGATTTGCATTTTTCTGAAGATTATTGATATTCATTATTTTTCTTTTACATGTGGAATTTTATGACACTTTTAAATGAGTGTCTAATGGGTCATTTTCCATTTTTAAAAATTATGTTATTTGTTTTCTAGCAATCAAGTTATTGGAGTTCCATATGTACTTTGGATATTAACTCCTTATCGGATGCATAGTTTTTCCAAGACCACACATTCTTTAGGTTATTTGGTTTTTTTAATGTATGAGTTCTCCTAGTCTTTTGAATTATATTTTGTGGTGCTGAAACTTTATTTGGCTAAAATACCATTGATCTATTTTCACTTTTGTTGCCACTGCTTCAGAGGTCATATCCAAAATTTCCCTGCACAGATTAATGCCATGGGGCCTTTACTTTTTGTTTTCTTCTAGTCATTTTTATGCTTTCAGTTCTTACATTGAATGTTAATCTTTTTTCATTTTATTTAAAAAATATGCAAGAATAGTGCAAAAAAAAAAAAGAATAGAGTGTGCAATATTCAGGGGAAACGTCATGAAGATGTGAAATAAATTGAAATCAATTTTACATCTGTAATTCCTAACTGGAATACCACTCAATGAGTAATATAAAATGGGTGCACCTTGAAAATATAATGTTGAGTGAAATAAATCAGATTCACAGGCTTAAATACCACATGGTATCTCTCATTTGATCGAGACAAAGTACAAAGACATCAATAGAGAATGGGTGGAAGGAGACAAGGGGATAGATCTCTTGGGAATGGGAAGGGGTCCAAGAGAACAAGGTGAGGGATTAGGAGGAATGGAAGAAGAAATATATAGAATAAAGATATGCCATGTACACAAACCTAATAATCTCAAATAATGTAAACATCATATGCCATAAACATGAACTAAGATTAATAATATCAATAAGAATGAAATAGGGAAAGGAGAAATAGAGGAAGAAAGGAAGGAGATAGATGGGGAAGGGACTTTTTCAAAAGGAAGGGAGTTGTATCATGTACATCTACACACTCTCCTGGGTGATTGTAAAATGCATGTACTTCAAACTTGCAATAATAAAAAGCTAGTATTGTAGTTCAGAGTAAAAGCAGCTGTACTGGGAATGTATTTGCTCTAATTTTAGACAGCTGGAGGAAAAATAAAGTGCAAGTATTGCATTCCAAAAAGTACAAACTCTGACTCCACGACAAAGATATGGTAACAAAATATATAGAAGATATGATGCTGAGGAGATATAGGTCACAAAATTTAAAAAACACAATGGTGTCAACTGTTAATGACATTAGAGTGACTATATCCCAGTGTTTTTAACTTTACCTTGGACTGGGCTAATAGATTAGTGCTGCCACCTGACACAAACACTCAGCATACCCACAGCAACTGCAGAGGCGGCTCTTCACTGACAGTAACACCATCCACCTGCCACAATTTGTGTAATCTCTTGGCATCGGCCAGACTGAGGGTGTGTGTTTCGCACAGATGCTGGGTGTGGTGGTGGTTGCTCATGGAAAGCCCAAAACCCAGCTTCTACTTCATTCCATCCTGTGTACAGTACAGGTCAACAGGCAGGAAGGGGCCAACATATGAAAAACAGTTATGTTTTTTAATTCTCCTTCATACAATATAAAATAAAACATGTGTACACTTGGTCTTTCATTGTACTGTACATTATTTAGCTCTGCAGGATATTGTCAAGACTATATTACTTAATATGTATATGTATATGAAGGGAAATATATATATATATAAATATATATATATGAAGGGAAATAAGCAATTTGTTTAGAGTATGGGTGGTTTTAGTATATTCAATTCTCTAATGCAGAAAGCCAATCCTCACTCATGTTATTAAACCATTTCAAGACTCATATGATGTTTGTCTTTATATAACTGATATTTTCATCCTCAGTGGAATCTGGTACAGTTTCACCTATGTTGTTCTAAATGACATGACTCTTTTTTAAAAATGTTTGAATAGTTTTCCATTGATTACATATCCCATATTTGTATATCTTCTCATCTGATAATAAAGGCTTCATTTGACTCCATATCATGGCTACTATGAATAACATCACAATGGTAATGGATATACACAGGCCTAGACACACTTCTTTCAGATATTTGAGACACATATGCAATAGGGAAATTGCTGAATCAAGTGGTGGTTACAATTTTTAAATTGAGGAAGCGCTGTAATCTTTTCCTTAGTACTTACACCAATTTACACTCTCAGTTACTATGTTCAAAGTCTCCTTTCTCCAAATTCCCACCAACATCTATTATCATTCTTTTTCTTTTTCTTGGATAATACTCATTCTAACATGTATAACATGATAGTTTTATTATGATTTTAATTTGCATTACATTAATGATTAGAAAATGTGAACATTTTTTCATCTACCTGTTGACCATTTGTATATATTCTAAGAAATGGTATTCAGGTGTTTTTCTTGTTTATAATCTAGTGATGTGTATCCTGTTGAGTTGTCTGAGTTTGTTATGAATTAATCATTTATCTGTTATCTTGTATATAATTTAAAAATGTTTCCTTTCTATAGTTTTCTCTTTGCTCTGAAAATTTCTCTTATAGTACAAATGCTGTTTCATTATTTATATTATTGCACATTAATATCATATGGTGATAGGATTTATTTGGTGACTTTCGTATGTACATTTAACATATAGTTTTATGCAGACTCATCTCTTTTTTTCTTTTGTTATATATGTTATCATATTCAAAGAATCATTTTTTGAAGTTTTCTCCTTTTTGCTTCCAGTAGTCTTTTATATTTATGATTTATGTGTAACTTTTTGATTCATTAATAGTTGCTTTTGTGTATGGTGTGAGTTTAATTTTGTTCTACTGCATGTGAATATCTAACATTTACTATATAGTCTATAGAAGATTTGTCTTTCCTTTACCGCATTTTTCTGATATCTTTGTAAAAAATCAGTTTATATGAATTTGTAAATTCCTTAGCCCTCTAGTACTTCACTGCTCTTTCCTATGCTTTCGTGCCTGTCACATATTCCATTATGTTCATAGTATCTTTACACGCATTAAATTTTTTAATTTTGATGAAATTGAATGTCTATTTCTTTCAGCTATTGCCCATGCTTTTTGTGACATATCTAACAGTATCATTGCTCCATCCAAGGTAATGAAGATATTCTTCTTTTTTTTCTGTAAGTTTTGTGGTTTTAGCTATTAATTTTGAAGTTCTTGGTTTGTCTTTTAGTAGATTCTGGTTATGGTTTAAACTAAAGGTCAAATTTCTTACATTTATATTAAACATTTTCCTGGAAAATATTTTTTAAATTTATATTTAAAATTTAAATGAACATACAATGAACATATAAATTTGAAAGGACAATTTTATACTAAGAAGGACTTATACAAAAAATTAATTGCTGGGGATTTAGTTCAATGGTTCTGGAACCTGCCTCACAAGTGAAAGGTCTGGAGTTTGATCCCCAGTTGCAAAAAAAAAAAAAAATTACAATAAACTTCAAAATAACTACCCCAAAGTTATACCTTCAGGAATTAGAAAAATAAAAGTGAACTGACCTCAATATTAATAGAATAAAAATAATAATTATAAGAGCAAATATAAATATAAATGCAATAAAATGAAATACTAAACAAGAAAAAAACAGAAAAAATCAATGAAGCAACGAGCTTATTTTGTGACAAGATAAACACAATTAACAAATTGTTATCTAGAGCAACAAAGAACAATGTTAGCAGACTCAGATTAAGGAAATCAGAAATGAAAAGATTACCATTGGTACCATGGTAGTACAAAGGATTTTGCAATACTATTTCTAAGATCTGTACCAACAAATTGTATAAAATTGAAGAAATAAGTAAAGTTTGGACATATGAATTGTGAAGAAACAAAACTTTTGAGTGGAAGATTAACAAGTAAAAATAGACTTAATTTAATAAGTCTTCTGCCAAAAAAGAAAAAAAGGAACTCAGTTTCATTGCCAAACATGTAAGAAAAAAACTAATGATGTCATCTCAACTATTGAAGAAACATGAAAAATAAGGAGTAATTTTAAATTGATTTTATAAGTCCAAAATTTCCCTAACACCAAGACAGAACAACAAGTAAAAACAATTTACAGACCAATATCCTTCATGTATATAGATGCAAAAATTCTCCACATGACATGAGTGAACTAAATTCTATAGCATATAAAAATATCATTGAAAATGATCTAGTCAGATCCATCCCAAGAATGCAAGATGTGTCACAATAAAATGTAACAAACATAATGTATCACATTAACAAAATCAAAGACAAAATCATGTTATCACATTTGTAGCAGGAGAAAATATTGGACAAGATTTAGCGGTCTTTATGATAAAAATTTTCCAAAACTTATAAATGGAACATAGAGCTAAATCTTAGTAATGGCCTTTATGTTCATCAATAGATGAATGCATAAAGAAAATATCACAGTTCTATACAATGGAGTGCTACTCAGCCATGAAGAAAGATAAACATGAGTCATTTGTAGGAGAATGGATGCATCTTAAACCATAATATTAAGTGAAATAAATCAGACATTCAAACTTAAATGTCACATGGTTTCTCTTATACGAGACAGCCAAAATATAAAGAAAGAGCAAAATAAAAGAAAGGTAGCGAGAAAAAATGAGATAGATCTTTTTCAAAAGGGAAGAGGACCAAGACATGGAGAGAGGTGACAAGGAAGGAAGGGCAAGGGGATGAAAAACTAATTGAAATGTGTTATATATATGTAGTGACTCCGCATGAGGAAGATAACAAGTATGTATTGAAAACTTGTACTAATAATATGTTAAAAATAAATAAAAACTAAAAAATGAAGAAACATAACCCAACACAAGAGATCTAAGAATTGATCTATGATCCACCCATAAATAATATCATACTGTACTTGGTTGGAAGAAATAGACAGTGTTCCAAATAATATCTGGAACAAGACACGGATGCCCACTCTTCACCACTAACCGACATCATACTAAAAGAAGAGGTTCATAAATAGAAAAAAATACAATCTATCTAAATTGGACTGACTAGCTAAATAGTGCTTCTGTGAAGATGACATGTTCTTTTATGCAGAAAATCCAAAGGAGTCATCCAAAACTGTTAGAAATAATGAATGAAGTAAAATTACTAGATGCAAAAATCAGTATTCCCACATCAATATGTGTCTACGCAACAGCCATGTGCAAGAAACTGAAATCAAGAAAACAATTCCATTTATAATAGTTATAAAAATAAATGACTTAGAAATAAATAAACCAAATAGATAAAAGATCTATACATTGAAAAGTACAAAACATTGATGAAAGCAATTGAAGAAGGAACCAAAAAGGTAGAAGGATATTACACATTCATGGATTAGAATAATTAATATTGTTAAAGAGTGAATACTACCCAGGTTGATTGATAGATCCTACCAGTCTCCATCAAAATATTAATGATAAACTTCACAGAAAATTTCAAAAATACTAAAATTTTAGGAAGGTACAAATGTTTTAAAGCAGCCTTGAGAAATAAAGAAAGCAAGAAGTACTACACTATCTGATTTTAAAATATATTACAAGAGATTGGGGCTTTAGCTCAGTGGTAGACCATTTGCCTGGCCTGCACAAGGCTGAAATACTATATACTAATTTCTAAAAGAAACTAAAAAGAAGGATACAAAATTATGAGGAAAAATGAACACTACTACATCGTTAGAAGAAATGCAGTCTTGTACGATCATTGTGGAAGGCATTAGGTAGACACCTGAAACAAGATATATCATCTAAATGTACAAATTTCCAGTGATGAATGTCATCATATTCTATACCTAAAAGGTACCAATAAATTTAATGAATTAAAAGAAAGAAAAGGCAGTGTACAGGAAGCGATATAAATTAATCAATATGTAAAGTGATTAATCAGATAAAAATATGTGTCCTACAGAAAATCAAATATATGGTATCTCTATATGAGAAACTTAAAATAGAAATAAAAATAGTAGAATGAAGGAGAAATGATAGGAAATTGGAAGGCAGGCTTTTTGGAGATGGGGAAGGGTGTCTAGAAGACAGAAAAGGCAGAAGCATGGAGAAGGGTTGTAAAAGAGTTGAAAATGATGAAGATATGTTATATATTTGTACCAATTATCCAATACAAATGTAACTATTATGTATTATAAACATAGAATAATGAAATTTTTAAATAAATAAATAAAAGAATAAAAATAAAACATTACTATTAAAAAGAATCTACCGTGTGACATAATTTTTTACTTATGAACGTCTTTGGCTATCAATTAAATATAAAAATATAGCTCAATTTGCCTTGTTACAAAGATAATTGAAATCTTAGAGTAACTGTAGAGAAACAAAAGTTCAGCTAATGTACTATTGAATGTTGACAGTAATCCTCAGACAACACTAGAGCCATACATTAACTGAAAAGACAAGCACACCACTGATTTCTCAGTTGAGCACCTGAACACAGGTATATATTGACAAGCAGCTTTATTTGTTAAGCATATTTTGAAGTATTTCAGTTGGAGACAGTTGAAAATATCTTTTTGTCACTATGGTATGACTCATTACTAATTACCCAGTGTTTGAGAAATGCAAACAGATCTGGTTAATGTAATGGAGAAATTTGAATGTGTGTAATTGTTTAGATAGTAACTGCAGGATAAAGCCACAGAGAGTACAGTAGTGTCACAGAGATATTAATGAGAAGAAAGCTTCTAAAACATGGAGGGTTCATGGGTATGAAAGCAATGAAATATACTGAATTTTCAATGTGATGAAATTTAATGACCGTGAATGAAAGTGTACAACAACAGAGCTAGGAAGAACACAGAACAGTGATATACATAGACCCCACACAGCATTAAAAGGTATCTAAGGAAAGGTGATATTGGAACAGGAAAATAATAACATAAAATCCAGATATAATAATAACAAGCTACACTGTGTTGAGGAACAATATATTTGAACATAACATTTGAATCAAACCCACTGATCCACTACAATAAATTCATTTCTGATTTGCTTTTTTGAATTTGATCCCTTTAGGGACCAGAATGTGAATCCACTCTGAATTTTTTTATATATATATTAATTGGTACATTTTAGGTATACAATACATTTACATTTATCATTGGGTCTTTGTACCTGAACATTATATATCTTAGTTCTTATTTTTCCCCCATTTCCTGTGGGTCCTTCACCCCTACCCCCCTTCCCTATTTACATAGACTTTGTCTCCATTTTTTACGCCACCTCCAGGAGCAACCTTGTTTGCAGTCCAGCTGTAACCTCATGTTCGCACCTGCCCACCTGCGTAGTGACACTTGGCTGGGGGGGGCGGCGCAGATCCAGGTCCCCACCCCCCGAGATAAATGGGGGAGGCAGGGCACTCAGCATACAGGACTGGCTTCCATGAGGTAGATGTGGGGGGGGGGGTGACAGTGCAGAGGGGACAATCAAAGAAGGCAAAAGAAACCAGGATGGAGGCTGTGCTCCTTGATGGACTTGGGCATCCAACCCATGAGGCTGGGACTCTCCAGGCTACCCGGGAAGGGCAGAGCTCGGCATCACTTCTTCCCTGCCCTCCCCCTCGCCAGCTGGCAGACAATGGAGGACATGGTGGCCCCGAAGCGAAGCGATGGTTTGCCCCGGGGCACCTGGGGGCAAGAGAGTAACCCTCCAGTGGTAGCTCGGGGGATGAGGAAGCACCAAGCCAGTGGAGCACCACTGCATCCAGCATCTCAAAGTGGACGGCCACAGGGTGGAGGGAGAACGGTTGGGTTCAGGTCCCAGAGCCTACGGAATTAAGTAAAATAAACTAACACCGCTTCTGAGAAAGGTGATTCTCAAATTAGGTTCCAAAGCCTTGAAGGAGAGGAACAGGCTGTCCCTTGCTTCTTCCTCCAGAGCTGACACTGGTGCTGAGAAGCAGGGAGTATCCTGCCCTGGAAACCTCCAGCTTCCCGAGCCCCAGGGCTGCTCCTCCAGTCCCACGGCCAGGACCCAGGTCCGCTCCAGTGCCAAGCCCAGAGGCAGGGCCTTGGGGTCCAGGACACAGTGGTCCCGAGGACACAGCAGCTCCGCAGGTCTGGGGCCCTGCCCCGCCTCCACGTCCTTGTCCTCTGGCGGCTGCCCCAAGTTGCAGAACAACATCAGCTGCGGCGGCGGGAGCCTTGGCCCAGGGGCCACCCCTCCATAGCCCAGGAGGCGGCTCAGCACTCAGGGTGAAGCCGCCGCTACCTCGCCAGAAATGGTGCAATAACATTACCTGTTTTAATCACAGTATAACTATCAATTTAAAAATATAAACATTTAGTATTATTTGATTTATAACAAATTCCAATGAAAGTTCAGTTCTTGGTTTCTCTGCATGACTCCATTCTCCCAGATACTTGTCCCTCAAGACAATTACTGTCAGGAACTTGGTAGGTAGATTTTCTTATTAATGTTTCCATGATAGATACTGATTTGTATATCTATAGATTTTTTTAAGAACTTACCCCCAAAAGTACCTAAAGCTTATCTAAGTAGTGCGCAACACAACATCTATTACCCTTGGAATGTATTAGTTTATATTTACTCATGTGTTCAAGTCCCTTAGGACCCACATCCACTTCTAATGCTTTAATTGATGCTCAGCTTTATCTGGGAGAAGGGTATCTTTTACATTGTATATTCTTTATTACAACACCCTTTCAAAATTATTGTGCCTCTTCCTATTTCACACAAGTTAAATTGCTACATAATATATGGCTGGAGGAGAACTGTTTCACTTCCCACAGTTGCTGGATGGTCAGTACTAATATTAATCACCTATATTTATTGTTAAAATAAATATCAGTCCTATCAAGTATATTATCTTTTTCTTAATATGTACCATCAAATATATGCCTGAAGTGTATCTAGCAATACTCCTTCTAAGATAACTAATCAAGAAATTTTATATTGCATTGGGAATACTATTTTCATTTAACTCCAATAAAAGAGACAACACCCTGGGATGTAAAATCTGAACATTTCAGCTATAATCACAGCACTCTGGGAGGCTGAGGCAGGAGGACAACGGGTTCAAGCCCAATCTGGGTAATTTAGCAAGACTCTGTCTCAAAATACAAAGTAAGATTTGGGCTGGATATGTGGCCCTGGGTTAAATTGTCAGTACAGAAAAGAAAGAAAGGAAACAGAGTGAGGAAAGAAAGAGGAGGAAGGAAGGAAGGAAGGAAGGAAGGAAGGAAGGAAGGAAGGAAGGAAGGAATAAAGAAAGATTTCAGTCGGAATATTGACTTGCTACATTGTGTAGAAGACATGTGAATTTCTCCCCATCACTGTTCAGTCTACTCAGTAGAAATAGTATAATATCCATTGTCACAAAATGTATAGAAGAAAGCAAAATTTAGATGCTGATACATATTTTGTCATTATAGTTTTTATTTTTTTAAATTCTACAGAGAAGTAAAATTGACAGATGCCATTGGAGCTAAAGAAAGATGTGAAAGTTTAAAACAGGTTTCAGCCCAAACAATAAGATTTTCCTCTGCATTTTCTTTGTATCTCTTCTGCTGTCTTGTGCTCATGAAAATATCAATCATGGTATTTGACTAAGAGGATAAAAGTGAAGACAGGAAAGCACCAAGTGTGTTCAAGCCTTATTGATTATGGCCAGGATTTGTCAACAAAGGGAGAAATTATTCAATGAATAATTTGTCTTTCCAGTAGTTTCCATTAAATCCAAGGTTTATTGATTCATATCATGGTCACTTTTATTTTTTGAGACAGGATCTTTCACTCCCTTGCATCAACACATTGTACTTCATGAGGAATCAGAAATGAGAGGTAGCTATTCATGTACAATTACACATAATATACCCACAGAAGGAAAAAACTGAAAGGGAACATTACAGAAACAGGGAAAATAACTTTAGATCACAACATATTTTAGTTGAATGCTGTAAAGATTAATCTTATCTTTGCTAATAATAACTGTCCAACTTGTAATTGCTCCCATTGTATGTATTCTGCATAATCACAGAGTGACCTTTATTTAATCTGTACTCAGTGTAGTTGTCTCAAATAGAAATCAACTCTGACGCTGCTTTGCAAAGATGCTAACACATCTCTCTGCTCAAGCGATAATAATTGGAATAAACTGCAGTCAAAATAAAATTGTCAGTCACTGGACAGGATTCCTTAATCTATTTCAGTGTCAACTTCATGACATTTTAAGTAGAGGTCCAGAGGTCTTAGCTGCGTGTCAGGTACAGTTTTAATCTTCCTCTACCTTACAGAGTAAGAAGATTTTGAGACCTGAGTTTCAGTCTCCTTTTGAGGCTGAGTGGGTCAATAACAATATTGCAGGATATGGACAGGTGTAAGGATATTCTGGTGTGAGGAAAGAGAGCTTTGTGTACTGAATTAACACATGTCCACTCTATCTGCAATCTTTGTGATCAATGAATATAATTTCTAAATGGATGCAGCTGGTGTCATCCACTGCTTCCCTCTGTGATCTGTCAGGAACCTCCAAAAAGAAATGTACAGTGGTGAAGGGAATACTTCCTGGAGTGTCAAAGAGAAGTGTATATTTGATTTCTCAAAGTAACAATCTGCCAGCATTCTCTTGCCTAGGTGCCTTGTGGCTCTAAGCAGACAGTGTCATTCAATATTTTCAAAGAAAACACCTATGACAATTCATATAAAAATGATATGGTCTTTGTTTCTGTAAAGTAAATCATGTGGCACTTCTATCATAGGGAAGACTGTTCAGATGAATTCATGCAATCTATGCAGAACACAAAGCCCAGGACTCAGGAATGGCTCAATAACTGTTTTAGTTGTTAAGGAAACTGACCTCATTCTAAGCCTCCACATCACAATCTTCACAATCCTTCTGAAATGATTTGCACACAGTTTAAAGGTCCATTATCAGCTAACATGGATGCAATGTCTATGGGAAATAGAGTCAATGTGGAAAGAAAGCAAAACTTTGATAATTTTAATGCCATCATAAACAAATAGATAAATATCATTGCCCTCACAGTTCAAAATTTGAACATGTGTATCTAACCACTTATTTACCCAAATTGCATGATTGTCCCCATGATGTGGAAACAATGCTGCTCATGGTCCTTCCTCCACTCATCTCCCTCAGCATTTACTGGTTTGGGGTATTTCTTTGCTGTGACATAATGAAAAAATGCAGATCTCAGTGAAGGCTAAGGATCTGTTTTCAGGATTGATAGGAATGCAGTCGATGCAGAGAATCAAAGGAGCAGTACTCACAGGTATGATGTCACCTGGACTAGAATCATCAAACCTAAGGGCTGGAAGCATAGGTTACTGAAGGAATGGGCCATGTATTGATTACTTATTAGTACATAATCTTGTAAATAAACACAATAGGCTCAATAAACACAACTTGTAATTGTCCAATTTCAACCAAATTATTGTAATCTCTAAGGACTTCCTAACATTAACAGAAGGAGGGAAAGAAACTAGGGAGAATATTTGTGCCTGCTACACACTGGTAATATTCCCTTATTTTTTCACAGATACAATTATTTTGGTAAAATAAACATAACAAAAGTTTGCCATTTTAACCTTGCAGCTAAATGGCATTAATTACATTCATATTGTTGTGAAACTATCACCATCAATTATCTCTAAAACTTCATCATTCCAAATTGAAACTCCATATTCATTTTAAAAATGCATTCATCCTTCAACTAAATGCTTGTGACTGCTATAAAGGATCATGAAAAATTAAAGACTTTGCTATAAAAAAATGTGACCAGAAAGGCAGGATTTATAAGTCTACATGGTAAATTTTACTACTTTTACAAACTACATATCAAGTACATCCCACAGGTCCTGAGATTAGACTACAGAGACTCCATTGGGTGTTTTTAATCCCCTACTCCTCACACTGTACATGAAGGGATTCAGCATAGAAGTGACTATGGCGAATAACACTGAGGCCTCCAGGCTGTTTCTAGGATGATTTGGAACACCGGAGTCCAGGTACACTCCAAGCCCTGTTCTGTAAGATACGCCAACAACTCTCAGGTGAGACCCACTGATGGGGAAAGTTTGTAGAATGCATACTCAAGTTATGACTGCCTGACATAGGAACAACTTGGTTTAATTAAGTTAATGAAAGATTCATCTGCCTCTATTTATCTATAGCGTGTGCCCAGGTAAACATCCAGATCTCAACTTTATTGATTTACAACCAATTTGAGTTAAAACCAGTCCTTCTGAAATGATCAAGCTTGTAAGTCAGGGGTCCACTATACTTCCTATTTGATGATTGGATTATCAGAATACAGGAAATAATTGTATACTAAAAGATAAAGATCCTTGCAATGAAAAATAAACATACACTGCACCAACAAACTACCTTACTGTTTTATTGGAAAGGTAACAGAATAAGAAAAATCAAGGAAATAAGAAGGGCTACAGAAGAATTTGGAAATTTATCCTTGAAGTTTGAAAACTGTAAAACAATCAAATGGTATAGTAGGGATTCCAAAAAGCTAAACAAAACTAAGAAGTCACAGATGCTGGCATTCTTAGTGAGTAGTTCAGAGGGTGACAAATGGCCATAAATCAGTGATTGGCCATCAGAGTTAGAAGCATACTGTCCTCTAGAGTGCTGGGGTTACAAGTGTGGTCCACCACATACAGCTTTCTGTATATATTTTTAACACAAGGATCCATAAATGAAATATTTATACTTGAGGTCTATATACCTTTGGAAATACTTCTCAGTTGTGAAAAACATCATCTTCTTGGAACTTTTTCATTATTGGTTTCTTTATTATTTTCTTCCTTCTGTACCTATCTGGCTTACACTAAACAATGTCTAATGACAAAGGACATTAGAAATAAGCCCCCATTCACAAAAAGTAAAACTTGCTCTTTGCAGAAGAAAAGAGAGACAAAAGAGTCATTGCCATTTTCCGAAAAGCAAATAATTCTAATTAAGGGAAATTAAGAACAAAAGCATTGTTTTGCATTCTGACAATGGTACAGATTCATATAAACCAGAAAGTATTTTAAAACTCAGGTTGCAAATCAGGAGACTAAATTAAAGTTAAAAATGTATAATTGGGACACATGATTATATAAGCACTTATTATCCATGGGTTTTAATTAAGTTTATTGGTACATTTTAGGTATATAATATGATGACATTCATCATTGGGAATTTGTACATTTACATGATATATCTTGGTTGTTGTTTTTTCCCCATTCCCCTGCCCTCCCTTCAACCCTTCCACCTCCCCCTGTTTATAAAGACTTTGTTTCCATTTTTCCTTTTCTCATATTTTTTCCTTTCCCTTCTTACCTTTCCCCTGCTCCTACTTCCTCCTTCCCTTTAGACGTTTTCTCCTGTTTCACATTATGTTTGCCTCTTTCCCTTCTTCAGGGACGTAAGTGCTCAGTCAAACATTTTTTATCTATTTAAAATCTTTCAGTACATTTCTCCTATTATTCAGGGCTTTGGTGGGCTTTGAATTTGAAGAACTGTAGTTAAATTAACTACACACAATGAACGATATAGACTAGCAATGTGACTTTAGTCTACACTGTACTTGTCAATTATTAGAGAGCAATGAAATGATAACAAACACTTTTAAATTGTATTTTGTTTTGTATGATTTTATTTGTATCAACCCCATAAATATCTGATGATGAATATTATTCTTCTCCTTATTTTAGGAAGGAGAGGAAATAACTACTTTATAGTGACCTGATGACAGTCCATCCTTCACTATTTTTCTGAATATTATTCCCCCAAATGAATGTAAGTACATAATGTATTGCAAACATATATTAATAAAAATATAGTGCAATATATAACACAGATACCTTGAATAAATACCTGATCTGTTGTTTGTCTTGTAAAAAGGGTAAATGAGTAAAACTTCTGGAGGAAAAAGTATCCAAAAAGATTGTTAAATATCATTTTAACAAAGCTTCAAATTTGAAGAAAGTTTAAAAACCACAGAGAGCTTACAAAAGATGCATTCTCCTCTTTCTGAAAAATGTCACATATAATGTTAAAATATATATAAATATATAATGTTAAATTACTGTCAAATACTAGCTAGTGTTAACTTGGGGGTGAAGGAAACCATCATATTTAGAGTTAAGAAATTTAGCCCCAAAGTACCTCCAAAGCCCAGGCTTTAGTGCCAACCTTAATGTGATACCTTAGTAGATCTCCACATCAAGATTTTGGATACATGGATTGTAACTCTTTTATTTCTACTACCCAAAGACAACTGTGATTCATTAGTCTGTCAGGTCTCACTATGATTTAATTAGGAAAAAAGTAAAGACAAAAAAAGTACAGGAACTATTTTAAACATACATGCATAAATTCCACATATGGAAATGGGTATAAAAATAGTCTACCTTATAGGATTATAGGGAGAAATTCATTTTCAAAATTATTAAATTTAACTAGTGTTTCTCAATCTCACAACCCAGCATAATTATCTGTGTAGTTCAAACTATTCAGATAACCTTGCCTGTGATCCAAACCAATGATGAATTCTTGGTATTTTTTTTAAACCTGGGTTAAGAACTACTGCCTTAGGCAGACTTTGCTATTTATAAATAGGACATTAGTACTCCATGGTATTACTGTTAATAAAACTGACTACCAATTTCAAAGTATATTTAGCAATATTTGTTTCATAACTATTTATCATGATTTTAATTATTGCCTTTGCAGTATGAGGTCTTGTTTTCTATATACAATTCTGCTCTCTTGCATATATATCCTCCAAACACAATGACTGTCTTTAATTTGATGGGTAGATTTTCCTGTCAGTTTCCATGATGATATTGATTTATGCATTCATAAAGTGTTCCTAAATAACTTATCCCAAAATTGCTATGAGCTCCCCTAAATAGTGTACAGCACAATACCTATTGCTGCTGAAATTTACCACTTGACATTGACCATGTGCTTTTAAGTCTTTCTGTGATGCATATGTATTTATTTCTAACATTTAAACTGATATAAATTACCTAATAGCAACATTATGTAACTTAGAGTTTATTGTTTTGACAATCTTTTAAAAATTATTCAATTTCAAAGAAGTCCAAGTTATTACATAATATGTGGATGAAGGCTTGTTGTTTGACTTCTCATGAGTGACGCATGTGTAATATTACTGTAAAACAACTATATTTATTTTCTAAATATAAATCAGTTATTCTCATGCATATTGCCTTTTTCTTAACATATATGATTAAAATACCATTGAGAGGGTGGGAGATGAAGTTCAATGGCACCATGTCTACCTAGTAAGCACAAGGAATTGAGTTGGATCCCTGGTACAAAACAAAATATGAATATATTTATATTTATATTATATATTTATATTATATATATATCATTGGGAGCCATTAGTAATAAATCTTCCAAGATAACTAATCAAGACATTTTATATTTCATTGGGACTATTTCCTTTTGACTCAAATAAGAAACAATCCCTTGGAATGGAAGTCAGGAAATGAACATGTCAGTCCTGTATATTGACCTCCTACAATATATAAAATGTTTGGGAATTTCTCTATCACACTGTGCTCATACTGCCTAATGGAAACAGAGCATAATACTCATCACCAGACAACATGTAACAGTAAATAGTTTTGGAATCTAATACATATTGCACTGTTACATTGTTTTTCAATAAAGAATTCAATTGTTCAGGACATAATTCTACTGATGAATAAAATTGTCAAATTGTTCTGGAATCTTGTAATGATATGAAGGTCTAAGATTCTCTCACCCCAAACAATCAGTTTTGCTGCTCTTCTCTCTTTGTATTTATTTTGCTTTTTTTATGCTCATGAAAATCTTCCCATGTTCCTTGAATGATTTAAGGCTATAATGCTTTTTGTGGTACTATGGTTCCCATATGATCCACAAATAAAATAAAAATAGAAATAAAGGCTATTTTATTTCTCTCTAGTCTATGAGACGTTTCTGTAAAGGTTAAAATTTCAGGTAGGAAAACACCAAGTTTTTGAAATTGCAATTATGGCCAAGATTTAGGAACAAAGGAAGGAACCATGCCATATTTAACACAGATTTTTTTTGATACCTTCTCTGGAACAAATACACTATAATCTCTGGGGAATCAGAACGAAAGGCATTGCTTCTCCAAATACACAGCACATATTTACAGAAGAGCAAAGTTAAAATACAACATTATATAAATAGGAAAACACTAACTTCAGTTCAAAAGATATTGTAGATGAATACAGTGATTAATCTTCTTTTTAATAACTATCTAATTTATATTTGCCTCCATTTTATACTTTTGTCACATATTAACCTCATAAAGAGAAACTATTATCTGTTTAATTGATATCCAATGCTGTTGTCTCAACTAGAAATCAACTTAAATGACAATACTGAGCCCCAGAGATGCTAACAAACTGCCCCAAGTTAAACAATTTGTAAATGGAGCTGACACCAGTGAAAAATAAATTGACAATCTCTAGGTAAGATGCACTAATGTTTTTCATTGTTTTCCAACCATCAGAAAGGTTTAAATACAGGTACAGCGGTTTTGACTTCAGGTACAGTTTTCAACTTGTTGCAGTGTCCTGAGTAGGAAGAAATCAAGACCTGACTTTAAGTTTCCTTTTGCAATTATGTGGGATGTTTATAATATTGCATGGTCAGCTGAAAAGATAGTCTGAAGCAGGAAAACATAGAGCCTGTGCTATGTTATCATGGGCTTTCTCTTTCTGTGTTTCATGGTTCTGACCTCAGCCATTCTTCCTATGGTTGACCCAACATGTTCCATGAGCAGCTTTATCCTATGAGCTATTAAGAGCCCCAAAGAGATATACACAGTTGGCAAGGTTTCTCCTGGAGTAATAGGGATGTGAAGTCGGTGATTGAGTTGTCAAGGGAACTTACTACCAGGATTCTCCTACCCAGGTTCCCCATGTGTCTAATCAGACAGCTCAATTCAAACATGCCTTCAGTGTGCCGAGCTATGCACAAGCACATGTTGGATAAAAACGTCATGCTCATTTGTTTTAATAAAACAGAATAATGTGACATTTATAAGCTGGTGAAGGCTATGTAGATGAAACAATCTACATAGAACACTTGACACACAGAAATGTATTAATAGTGATCAATGTGGTTGTGATTATTGACATGCTCACCCTCATCCTCAACATGTCCTTCATAATTCTTTTGAAGTGCTCAGGAAACTCTTTAGAATAATCCATTTTCTTTTGTATGCATTGTATGCCTTTGAAAAGAAGAACCAAAGTGAGAGAAAATCAAAACCTTGGATGAGATTTCTAGAATGCCCACTGCAATCATACATGTAAATTCTACAGTACTCATGCCTCAAATTTTGCACATATGGATTTTCCCATTTGGCTACCCAGAACTGAATTTGTTGTCCTGATGATGAACACTCAATGTGCCTGATAGTCCTTCCTCCATCCTCCATGTCTTTTACCACTTAGTGTTTTGTGCTACTTCTCTTCAATATCATGACCAAATAGAAAATCCAGTGTCCTTTACCTATTTCCCAATGGAAGCCCATGCTCTGTCCTCAGAATAGACTTGAATGCAATCTCATACAGGAGCTTTCAGACACAGACAACCATAGAAGGAAGCAACACAGGTATGATGCCTGCAGGGCTGAAGCTATCAAAAAACTTCTGGAGGCACAAACTGAATATTAGCTATTATATGACCTTGGAGACTCAATGTATAGAGCTTGTAATTAGCCAAATTGCTCCACCACAAACTCTAAGGACTTTCTAATGCTAATTTGAGAAGAAGGGAAAATAAATCTCCACTGAATTTGGGGTTTCTTCCTAGAATCAGAAGGAAGCTTAGTTATATGTTCATTTCTTTTTTTTTTCTTTTCCAGATTTATATTGGTTTTTTTGTTTCTATTTCTATTATGATAAATTTTTAATTAAAATTTGACAATATTCATCTTTTTCAAGTGCAGATGTCTGTGGCATTAATTATACTCACACTATAATACATCCACCCCAGAAATCCACTTACAGAAACTGCTCATCTTAACAAACTAAAACTTTATTAAAAGTCCCAATATTTCCCATGTTCATACACTGACTACAACTATCTTACTATGATAAATATGTGATGAGAATTTAAAATCATCTAATACAAAAGCAATGTGGTCACAGAAGCAGAATGTACAGATACAAATGTTTAATTTTGCTGTCTTGTTTTCTTTATATTTATAATGGATACCTCAAGTCTTACTATTAGAATTTTCTACTGTGGAGCCTGCTCAAGCTTCTTTTAATGTTCTGGTTCCTCAGGCTGTAGATAAATGGATTTAGCATTGGGGTGACCAAGGTGTAAATAACTGAGGCCACCAAACAATTTGTGGGAGATTGTAATACAGCTGAACCAAAGTACACACCAATGCTTGTTCCATAAAATAAGCAAACAACTGACAGGTGAGACCCACAGGTGGAGAAGGCTTTAAACTTCCCTCCTGGTGATGGGATTCTCAGAATGGAATAAACAATTTTGTAGTAAGACAAAAATATCCCTGACATGGGAAAAAATCCAAATAACATACCAGTAATATACTTTAAAATGTTACTGGAAAAATTGTCAGAACAGTCAAGATTAAGGAGTTGAGCAGGGTTACAGAAGAAATTGGAAATAACCACATCCTTGAAGTAGGTAAATTGTAAGACAATCAAATTATGGAGCTGAGAGTCCAAGAGGCTGAACAAAAATGAAAGCACAACTAAGAAGCCACAATGGTGAGGATTCATAATGACCGGATACAACAGGGGGTGACAAATGGCCACAAACCGGTCATAGACCATCACAGTCAGAAGCATATCATCCATACATCCAAATATTGCAAAAAAAGACATCTGTGTCAGGCAGCCCACATAGGAAATGACCCTAGTGTGAGTTAGGATGTCCACAATCAACTTTGGGACCATGGTGGAAGTGAAACCAATGTCAGCCAAGGACAGGTTGGAGAGAAAGAAGTACATGGGGATGTGGAGGTGGGAGTCAGAGCTGACAGCCAGTATGATGAGCAGGTTCCCAAGCACCGTGACCAGGTACATGGTCAGGAACAGTCCAAGGAGAATAGGCTGCAAGTCTGGATCCTCTGAGAAGCCTAAGAGATGGAATTCGGAGACCTGTGTTAGATTTTCTCCCTCTGTATTGCTTGAACACCTTTGGGGAAAAAAAAGTTAGAAAAAAAGATGCACATAAATAAGTACACTGTATTCTGCATGTATTTTGAATGCATGTATTTAAATATGAATTATTTGAACTTGGAGTTCATACACCTTCAGCAATATTTTTAAACTGTGATAAAACAAATTCCCTTGGGAACTGTTTCATTATTGGTCATTGTGTTTTTCACATCCTTCCATACCCATGTACTTTACAGACACTCAACAATGTTATACCCCAAAATATTAGCAACTAAGAAGTCTGTGATTACAGCAAAATATAACCCCCTTTTTAATTAATAGTAAAGAGTAAATAATAGCCTGTCTCCTTTCAGAATAATATTCTAATTGCAATTAAGAAGCATTCAAACTTATGTTTATCTAAAACCAAGATACAATGTCCCTATACTTAGAATATTTCTAACAATTCCACAAAAATTAGGACTGCATTATATGAACACTACACTAATGTGATGGTTCATTGGTAAATATAGGTATGTTCCTATTATTGCCCAGAAATTTTCATAGTTCTTGGATTCCTGTTTTCTCTCTTTCATGCATAATTTTGTATCCTTGGACTCTGTGAAAAATTTATAAAACTTGTTTGCTTGAATGCACATAATCATATGATTAACAACAAATGTGGCATTAGTATACAATGTACAAGTCAATGATTAAAAAGTAACAAAACATAGCTAGGAAAGGGGCACACGCCTGTAATCCCAGGAATCTGGGAGGCTGAGGCAGGCGGATTAAAATTTGAACTCAATCTGAGAAACGGTGATCTAGAAAAACCCTTTCTCAAATTTAAAAAATAAAATAAAGGTAGATGTGTAACCTTGGGATCAATCCTCACCACCTCCCCAAAGAGTAATGAAGTGCTAAGAAACACTTTGTAAATTGTTTTTTTACTGCACTGATTTATTTCTGTCAAACCCATATATTGGTAAGATTTGTGCTGTGAAGACAGATATATACTTTTTTCTTTCTTTCTTGAAACTACATTCTGAAGTAGCCTGGACATATTCTTTCACTGATTTTATGATCACAAATCATCTCCCTGAAAGTGAAGGACTTTAATTGGTCAGCTCAAATGCCCAGGTTTGAGACCTGACCTTCTTCTTTTCTCTGGTTAATGGACTTTCAAGTAAATCTTCCCTGAAACATGGATTATAAGGCTCTTACATCAGCTACCTGAAGGAAACTCAAGTTCATTATTTTGTCAGCTAGCACTGTGATATAATTTGGAAGCAATGCAAAAGAAGAAAGTACAGGAAATAAGAAACACATTTGGCAATTTTTTCTATTATAATACAGCAACAATAAATGCTTACTTATGCAGCTGTTTTAAAGAAACTTTCAAAAACTCCTAGTGCTGGGCTATAGAAAGATGGTAGAACACTTTTCTGCCATGTACAAGACCAGAGGATTGATTCACATAACCACAAAGGAAAAGAAGGAAACAATAACAAAAATATTTATATCCATAGACTAGTGCTTTTCAACTTCATATATCAATATATCAAACTGGAGACTTTAAATATCCAGATGCTCAGATTAAATTAATGCTATCTAATCAACAAATCTGTCAAGATTGGTGTATCACTTCTGATATTTACTAGCACTTAGAAAATAGTTCATTAATATGACCTAAAAAATTATAATAATAACCTTTTAATATAACTCATCAAGAAATTTACTATTTTATTAACCAATAAAAGTGGTTACTAATTGAAATATATAATTCAATGTCAGTTGCAACAAAACTGCTATTTTAATCAGATAGAAACTACTACCTACATAATTCAAGTAGTCGGTATTTCTATGTTATTTTGTTCTCCTGCACATTTATTCTGCAAAGGCAATTGCTGTCTTGAATCTTATTTTATTCTCAAGGTTTCCATACCAGTTTATATTTAAGTATCCATAAAGAGATTTCATAATTATTTACCTAAAGAATATTCAAAACCATCTAAATAGAATACAATGCATCACATATTACCCATGGAATATATTAGCTCCATCATCATGTAAATTGTTATTCTCTCTGTGAAATAGATACATCTCCTCTGTATGATTTAGATGATGTACAGCATTACCTGAGGGAGGGACATCAGGTCCTTAATGCAACAATCCTTTAAAATTCTACTGCCTTCTTCATACAACACAAGTGCATTTTCATATGATATTTACAACTGATAGTCATCAAATTTTACTATTAATCACCTATATTGATATATCAATAAAATTTAAGTTATTATTAAATGCATCTTCTTATTCTTAGCATGTACCCTGAAAAATATATATGAACTCTCCTTAATAATAACTTTTTAGGGTCAGGGATTTAGCTCAGTGGTTTCACTGCCTGGTATGCAAGTTCAAGGACCAGAGTTCCATCACCGGTACCAATAAAAAATTATAATAATAACCTTTTAATATAACTCATCAAGAAATGTAATCTTAGCCAGGCATAGTCATGAACATCTGTAATATCATCATTTAGCAGTCAGAGGTAGGAGGATCTCAAATGCAGTGCCATCCTCTACCATACAATGAGACCATGTCTCAAATCTCCCTGAAAAAGAAAGAAAAAGAAAATAAATTTCTACTTGTATAGGGGGTAAATTTTCCCACTTTGCTCCAGTAGCAGAGAAAATGTCCTGGGAGGGAGCCCAAAATACCGAACGTTTTTGTTCCATATCGGTGACTTCCTACAATATCCTGAAGGTGCATAAATCTCTCTACTTCTCTGAGCTCCATTTCCTTTGTGGATATAGAGAGAACAAAAGCCATCCTCACCATGTGTTTAACAACTAATCTACGTTGAGAAACTAATAAATATTTGGTCAGTGTGAGTTATTTTTTAAAGATTTCAATAATGAAAGAAATGGTGCATACAATTACCAAATAGCTCTCTGGAGACTTCAAATGATGTGAAAGTTTAAAATGTGTCTAATATTTCTCAGCTCTATCAGTAAGGCTTGCCTGCTTACTTCTCTTTGTGTCTCTTTTGCTTTCTCTATAACCATGAACATCTCTGCCAAGGTCTTTGAATACCTGAATATTTTCAATGCAATTAAATAGAATTTTCAGGCCTATATGTCCATGATATACTCACAAACAAGTGCTATTTTATATTCATTTAAGGCTATGTGTTATCCCTGAAAAGGATGAACATGCAAAGAGAAAACTACCAGTGTGTTGAAGCCACATTGGTTATGACTAGCATTTGTGAATAAAGGAAGGGTATATTCATGGTTTAACATGCACTATAATTTTTTATTTCTCTTCTCTGCCAAATATGGACCCTGAGAATCAGATATGGGGGAGGGTCATTTCTTTCAAAATATATAGCATTTACCAAATATGAGGTATAAGTTACTAAACATAAGGAGAAATGAAACTATCATGCTCCAGAAATAGGAAAACAATAATTTCAAGTCACAAGATCCTTTAGTTGAATAGTATGAAGATTATCCTTATCATTGTTAACACTAACTTCTATTTCCTCTGATTTTATACTCATCATATGTTAATCTCATAGAGAACATTGATTATCTGTTTCATTCATACTCAATGCAGTTGTATGAACTAGAATTCCACTCAGATGCAACCATGGACTTAGAAATCCTAACAACATTTCCTATGCTCAAAAGATGACACCTGGATGCAAAAGAAATCAATTAATTTTTCAGACTGTGGGTAAAGTACCCTGAAACAAGCAGAGGGACATTGGTCTTCACTGCAGATACACTTTTAAACTCTTTCCAATTTCCAGAATATGAAGGAAAGCAAGACCTGATTTTATGTCTTCTTCCAAGATTGAGTTAGCTGATAAAAAATTTCAAACGTATATGGACAACTGTGAGGATGTTCTTGAATAGAGAAAATAGTGACCTGTGGTGAATTCTCAGTGCCTGCGCTTTCTGTGACCATTGACTTTGAACATGGCCATTATTCCTGTAGCTGATACAGCAGCTGTCACACACTGACATCTGCAAGTAGCCCCCTCCCTCAAAGAGAAGTTCACAGTGAGAAAGGGATTTCTTCTGGAAATGACAGGCCTTACTGCTAAATTTTTGAACAACTCTATGCTGCCATCCAGCTGCCCAAATTGAATGATGTCCCTGATGATGGGAAAGCAATGATCCTGATAGATAGTTCCGCCTCCATCTATAATCTCCCTCAGCACTTACTTATTTCTACTGCTACTCTGCTGAACAATAGCAAAAGTCTTCAGATCCAATGTGTTGGTGCCCACTGAAGACATAGCCTCCATCCTCATAGTAGACATGAAAGCAGGCTCAGATAGGAATCTCGTGATCCAGAATATTATGGAGGAAGACACAAAGGTGTTGTTTCCACTGGACTGAAGATCTGGAGGCACAGAACATTGACTGTTATATGTCCCTAAGGGCTCAAAGCACAGAGATTATGATCAGCCAAACTGGTCCATGTTTTGCCAGTCTCTAAGGACTTCCTTACATTAATGGCAGAAGAAGAAGGAAAAATGAAAGTCATCAAGTGCTTAGGAACTCTTCATTGATTCAAGAGGAACCACATGTGTACTATTCATTTCTCTTGGTTTTGTCAAATTCACTGACTTTTTATTTGTATTTTTATTACAACAACATTTAACTCCAAAAATTTACATTATTCACCATCGTTAAGTGCAGAGCTCACTTGGACTAATTAATTATACTCACACTATGGTGCATCCCTCACCATCCTCCATTTCCTGATTATTTTTAACTTCCCAAACTGAAAATATTTTGACCATAAAAAAATTCACAATTCCTCCACCCCAACACTGGTTACAATCACTGTACTATGAAGCATGATCAGAAATTAAAGCCATTACACCACAAAAATAATGTGCCACACTAGGCCCCTTGGAGAATGCAAAAGAGTTGAGCATGAGATTATAATCCTATAAGGCAGAAATAACTAAAATTAAAATATAAAATAAAATGCTTTATGTAGAAAGTGCAGTAGGAATGCAGAGTTTAAAAATGTCATTTTAAAGCTAGCACTTGGAATTTAGCTCAGTGGCACTGTTCCTTCCTCAAAAGAGCAAGGTCCTGAGTTTGATCCAGTACAAAAAAAAAGAAAAGGAGCATCTAAAGCTAAAAGTATTTAAATATATAAGATTTTTAAACTTTTATATTTCTTCGGAGACAATCTGTGGCTGATCTTAAGGCAGCCATTATATGTGGCACATGTATAGCAAGGGAAACAAGATTTAATATTTCCTTAGTTAATAAAACTAAGTAGATATATATATATATATATATATAATTTCAAAAACAATGGAACCTTATATATTTCTCTTTTATTCTGGATATCAGCTTTCAGGTCGTCTTTTTTTTTACATGATTTAATTAGAAGTGTTGTTGTACTTCATATTTATGCACGACATATTTATATATATGACATACCTATGCTAATGCAAAGTAGATTTAAAATTTTCTTTAGCTAATAAGAATAAGTAGCATATATATAATATATATTATATATTATAGGTATAATTTCAAAAAATAAACATATATGTTTCTTTGTTATTCTAGATATCGGCTTTTGGATTTTTTTTGCACATAATCTAATTTGAAGTGCTTTTGTACTTCATACTTTTGTCTTCTTTGTTTACTTTTGTGACAGAACGTGGAATATCAGTCATAATCTTCAAAAAATCAAATAATATGCCAGAGGATACAGACTACGCAAGTATAGATGTTTAGGTTTCCTATCTTTTCCGACCTAATTTGAAAAGGTTATCTCAGGTAATCAAGAAGCCAGAGGAACTGTGAAGTGTACTCAGGAAGTTCTTTTTTTAAATTACTTTTATCGGTACATTTCAGGCATGCAGAATGATGGCATTCATCATTGGAGACTTGTACCTTTATATAATACATCTTGGTTCTCACTTTCCCCTTCCCCTCCCCTCCCTCCTACTTCTCCACCCCCCAATATTTACCAAGACTTTTTCCCACTCCTTAGTTTTCTCACAGTATTTCCATTCTGTTCTTTCCTTTCCCCTGCCCCTCTCATGTCCCATTCCTCTTTGCACGTCTTCCTGTTTCACATTATCTATTATACATTTTGATCCTCATTTACATTTTCAGTGTCTCACACCAGAGAAACTTCATTATTTACACATGTGTGTTCTATTTATTTCACTTAAGAGTATGGCCTCAATGTGCATCCATTTACCTATAAATGTCTCTAATTTCACATTCTTTGTGGCTGACTATTACTCAACTTGATAAAAACACCCCACATTCTCTTTATCTAATCTCCAGTTGATCAGAAATAGGGCTGCTTCCAAGTTTTAGCTATTACAAACTGTGCTGCTATGAACATGGGTGCACATATATCACTCTGGTATGATTCTTTTAATTCTTTTGGAAAGATACCCAGCAGGGGAATAGGTGGGTCAGATGGGACCTCTAGTCCTAGTTCTCTGAGATATCTCCATGCTGATTTTCATAGTGGTTGCACAAATCTATACTCCCACCAACAGTGAAGAAGGGTTCCTTTTGCCCCACAGCCCTGACAGTATTTGTTATTGATTGATTTTGTGATAGCAGCCATTCTTTCTGGGGTGAGATGAAATCTCAGCATTGTTTCCATTTGCATCTCTTAAATGACCAGTGATGTTGAATGTTTTTTCATATGTTTATTTGCTACTTATGCTTCTTTGTCTGAGAAATGTCTGTTTATTTCAGATCCCCTTTTTTAGATTGGGTCTTTTAATTTGAGAAGTCTGATTTTTTTAAGTTCTTTATATATTCTAAATAGTAGGCTTGTGTCTGAGGAACAGCTGGTCAAATATATTCCCACATTGTCGGTTGTCCATGCTGTTAGCAGTTCATCTTGCTGTGCAGAAGCTTTTTAAGAACAATAGATCCCACTTGTTGATTCTTTCTACTAGTTCACAGGAAACTGAGGTTTTGTTTATGAAATCTTTTCCTACCCCAATATCTTCAAGACTTCTACCTAGCCTCTCTTTAAGCCAGTTTAGTTTTTTTGTTTAATATTTTGATCTTTAATCCATTTCAATTTTACTTTAGTGCATGGTGACAGATATAGGTTTAGTTTTAATCTTTGGCAAATTGAATTCCAATTTTCCATCACAATTTATTAAAGAGGCTATCTTTCCTCCAGTGAGGCTCTTTTGCACTTTTGTCAAAGATGAGGTGGCCGAGTGTGTCTGGAGTCATTTTTGCCTCTTCTAATCTGTTCCACTGATCCTCAAGTCTGTTTCTTTGCCAGAACCATGCTGTTTTTATCACAGTAGTTTTGTATTACAGTTTCAAGTTGGGGATTATGATACCCCCTACCTTGTCTTTGTTGCCTAGAATTGCTTTTGTTATTCTAGGATTTTTCTTGTTCCAAATAATTTTTAGATTGTATTTTCAGGGTCTGTGAAGTATGCTGCTGGAAGTTCAATTGGGATTACATTGAATCTATGTACCAGTTTTGGAAGTATGGCCATTTTCACTATATTGATTTTTTTCCCAGGAGCAAAGGATGCCTTTCCATTTTCTGATGTACTCTTCTATTTTTTTCAGAGTGTCATAGCTTTCACAGTAGAATTCTTTGATTTCTTTTGTTAGGTTGCTTCCATGTATTTAATTTTTTTGGATTCTATTGTGAAGGGAGTTGTTTCTCCAGATCCTCTTTCAGTGAATCTGTTGTTCGTGTACAGGAATGGTATTGATTTCTGTGTGTTGCTACTCTATTGAATTTGGTTATTATGTCAGATGACTTTTGGTGGAGTTCTTGGGGTCTTCTATACACAATGTCATGTCATCTGAAAATAATGACGATTTAAATTCTTGGTTTCCTATCTTTATTCCTTTTATTTCTTTCTCTTGTCTAATTGCTGTGGCCAATATTTCCAAAACTATATTGGACAGGAGTGGTGGTAGTGGACATCCTTATTTTGTTCCTGATTTTAGGGTGAAGAATTTCAGGTTATGAGCATTTAATATGATATTGACTGTTGGTTTTTCATAGATGGCTTTTATCACATTGAGTTAGAGACCATATATCTCAATTTTTGTAGGGTTTTTATCATGAATATGTGTTGGATTTTGTGGAATGCTTTTTCTGAATTTATTGAGATGATCGTATGTTTTTGTCCTTGGCTCTATTAATACAGTGTATTATATTTATTGATTTGCATATGGTGAACCATCCCTCAATCCCTGGGATGAATCCCACTTGGTCAGGATGTATGGTCTTCTTGATGATCTTCTGTATTCTATTTGCCAGTATCTTATTAAGGGTTTTTGCATTGTGTTCATTAGTGAGATTGGCCTATAGTTCTCTTTTTTGATTAGATTTTTCTCAGCTTTTGGGATCAAGCTGATACATTCTTCCAGGAATCTATTTGGGAGTATTGCTTCCATTCCAGTTTCATTGAGAGTTTAAACAGTAGTGACGATAATTCTTCTCTAAATGTCTCGTAAAATTCAGCAGGGATGCCATCAGGGCCCAGGTTTTCTTAGTTAGTAAGTTTTCAATTTCATTGATTAATATTGGGTTACTTAGAATTTTTAGGTCTTCTTCATTCAACTTTGGTAATGCATATGTATATAGGAATCTGTCCATTTCTTCTGTGTTTTCCATCTTATTGGCATATAGGTTCTGGAAGTAGGTATTGATGATCCTCTGGTTTTCTGCTGGGTCCATTGTAATTTCATCCTTTTCATTCATAATTCCATGGATTTAGGCCTTTTCTTTCCCCTTTCTTATAAGTTTGGCTAAGGGCTTGTCAATTTAGTTTATTCTTTTGAAGAACCAACTCTTGGCTTCACTGATTTTTTTGTATCGATATCTTAGTCTTCATTGCATTGTCTTCTGCTCTGATCGTTATAATTTCCTCCCTTGTATGAGCTTTGGGTTTCTCCTGCTCTTCTTTTTCTACAAGCTTGAGGTTCAGTATCATTTTGTTTAATTAAGCTAGCTCTGTTTTTCTAATATGAGTATTCACTGCTATGAATTTCCCCTCATACGACTGCATTCATTGTTTCCCATAGATCCCAATATGTTACAGTGGCATCATCATTTAATTATAACAACTGTCTGATTTCTTTTTTAATTTTCTCTGTGACCCATTGGTTATTTAGAATTCTGTTGTTCAATATGTATGTGTTTATGAAATTCTTGTGGTTTCTTTTGTCATTGATCTGCAATTTCATCACACTATATTCTGGTAATATTCAGGGGTGTAACTTCAATCCCTTTGCACTTACTTAAACATGTTCTAAGAGCAAGTGGTCTATTTTGAAAGACAACCCATGTGCAGCCAAAAATAATGTGCATTCTGATTTTGCGGGGTGGAACACTCTGTAAACATCTGTTAATTTCATTTGTTCAGGAGTTTGATTTAGTTCTAGTATTCTTTTGTTTATTTTCTATCTAGTGGATGTATATATGTGTAAAAGTGGGGTGTTGACATCCCCCATTACTATTGTAGTGGTGTTTAAGTTGATATTTCATGTCCATTAATATTTGTTTCATAGAGTTGGTTGCCCTAGTATTTGCTGCATATATATTTATGTTTGTCATCTCTTTCCCTTGGATTGTTCCCTTTAAATGTTATAGTGTCCTTCTTTGTCTCTCTTAATTAGTGTTGTTTTGAAATTCATTTCATCTTCAAAGAGGATATCTACTTCTTCCTTTTGCAGGGTTCCTGTCATGTTGAGCACTGTTTTCCACCCTTTAACTTTCATTCTATGAGTTTCTTTTTAAATTAAGTGTGCTTCTTATTAGCAGCATATGGTCTTGACCCATTCTGCCAGTCTATTTCTTTTTATTAGTGAATTGAGACCATTAACATTGTTGCTTATCCTTGATATTTATTGATATATCTTTGTCATGACTTTTTTCTGTTGGATTCTCCTCCTTTGCATTTAATTTCTTGTCATGCCCTTCATTCTTTTGGGCTTCCTGGAGTTGTGATCCTCAATGTCTTTTCCTAGGAACTTGTTTAAAATGTTTTTGGATTGCTGGTTTGGTATTCATGAAATTCCCCAGGTGCTGTTTGTCATGAAGGTATCTTATTTCTCCATCAATTTTGAAAGATAGTTTTGCAGGGTACATCTATCTGGGTTGGAGGGGTTTTTTTCCCTTTAGGGCTTAAAATATATCACTCCAAGCTCTTCTTGCCTTGAGGGTTCTGTTGAGAAGTCTGCTATTTTTCTGTTGGGCTTTCTTTTGTATGTGATCTGTTTCTTTTCTCTAACTGCTTGTAGAGTTTTGTTCTTCTCTTGGGTTTCTGGAATCTTCACTATTATATGGCTAGCTGTAGGGCTTTTTAAAATCATGGATAGCTAGAGTTCTATATGCCTTACGTATCTGTATGTTAAATTTTTTTTTCTTTTGGGAAAGTTTTCCGGCATTACTGCTGCAAACAGTTCTTTTATGTTGTTAGCAGTATCACCTGTTTCTTCATTGACTTGATCAGTCTTACATTATTCTTCTTTGCATCATCTAACAGCTGCTGGATTGATTTCTAGTGATCTCTTACTATTTAAAAAAATTCATTTTCAGGTCACTAATTGCAATCCTGCTTTCATATAAGAAATTATGTCCTTACATTGGCTCATCTCCTGCGTAAACTATCAATGGAATTTTGAATCTCCTGGATATCTGTATTCATCTGTTTAATGAATTCCACTTGTTTCCTATGATGGAACTTTATCTGTCCCTCAGCTACTCTTTTTATCTGTGTCTCCTCTAGATTTATTAATCATGTCTTGCACCGTGGACACAATCTGTGTGGTAATCTGAGAAATTACTTCTGATATCATTTTTTCCAGATCCTCTTTCATTGCTAGTTCTAGGAGTCCAGATGCTTCAGCAGGAGATTTTTCCATTCATTTGACTTTTTGGGTTGCCTTAGGTTATCTGAGAGTCTGGTTTTGAGACTCGTTTATGTGTCTTAATTTCAACAGATGTAGCCTGCTATGCCTTTGTTAAGGAGAACTTTTGCTCATCCAGTGGTCTTGAATTATCAGCAAACCACCAAAGGGCCTTTTCTCTGCTACTCGCTCATGAGCCAATTTCTTGGTTCAGAATGATGGCCTTCTGGAAACCTGTGCCTCCCTATTGTCTGGGTGGGTTTGTGACTGGGGAGTATGCAAACTTGGGATGAAATCTGGCATGACTCTGCTATTATGCCTCTCTGGTCCATGCAAGCTTCTCAGTGGGATCTGTGCACACTTAAGGACAGAATCTGGGTGGGCCTCTGGCTGTTGCTTGTGTGCTTGTGGATCTCCTTTACAGATGGGCCTTTCACTGGGCCTGTGGGCCCAAGCTACTTGGGTTGGGGCAGGGTCCTGGCTGGGATGTCCACAATCATCTTTAGGACAGTGGGAGTGATGAAATTCAGATGTCAGTGAAGGACAGCTTGGAGAAGTTAAAGTACACAGGGTGTGGAGGTGAGAATCAGAGCCAATGGGCAGGGTGATCAGCAGGTTCAAAGCACAATAGTCCATTACATGGGCAGGAAGAGTTCAAGGAGGATGGGTTTCAGTTCTGCATCCTCAACCATGATCTGGGACTCTGTGACACATTTTAGATATTGTTTTGTTCTATGACGCATAGGAGCTTTTTGAGAAAGAAGAGGAATGAAGGAAGGACCACCCTTAACTCTCTATATAGGTTACATTCAAGTATTCACAACTTATACACTCACACTTGACATCCATAAACCTTCTTCAATATTTTTCAATGATATCAACCTCAATCTTCTTAGGCCTCTTGCATTATTGGTTTCTGAGTTAATTATCTCCTGGGAACACCTGTTTTAGAAACACTCAGTTAAGCAACGATGCATGCACAAGAACCTTAGTGATAACATGCCCATGGTAACTGTGAAATACAGCTTACTCTTTGCAGAATAATCAGAGCTTAAGAAATTACCTTCATATTATTAGTGAGAATCATTACATAAAATACATAAAGGTGATGTCAAACATGCCTTATTTTATTCTGAGAGAGTAGCCCAAATTCTCTTTAGTTCACATATTTATGAGCACTTTATAAAAGCTATGACTGCTTTATTTGACCACAAATTAATGCTTATATTTCATAATTAAGAAATTTTGTATGTTCCAATTATGTTTCAGTGATACAACCTTCTTGAGTTTTCTGATTTCCTTCCCTTGTAGATGTAAGTGCTCACTCAAATCGTGGTTATCATTTTTATTAGTGCATGTTTGCTGTACACAATGATCATATTCATCATGGGAGGTTTGCACATCTACATAACAGATCTTAATTCTCTCTTTGTCTCTTTCCCTTCCCCTACCTCCAGCCTTTATTCCCCTTTCCATTTGCCAAAGCTCTATTTCCATTTATTTTCCTTCAACTTTTTTCTTTAAATCCCTTTTCCCTTCCTTCCCTCTTTCCCATTTTATTTCACTTCCCATTTTTGAAAATGTTCTTTCTATTACCTAATATAAATTCTTTATTTTGTTCCATATTTATACTTTGGCATTCTCACATAAGAGAAACAATATGATATTTAAACTTGTGTCCAATTTATTTCACTTAAGACTAGTATCTGGAGATGCATCTATTACTTTAAAATGTCTCAAGTCCACCATTCTTGCTAGCCACAGACCCAGTGGAACAAGACTATTACAAAGAATCAACAAATGGAATCACATCAATTTAAAAGCTTCTGCACAGCAAAGAGAACCACCAATAGTGTGAAGAGACAATCTACAGAACGGGAAAAATTTTGCCAGCTACTCCTCAGACATAGGAGTGATTTTTAGAATATATAAGGAACTCAAAAAATTAGATCCCCAGAATTTAAAGACCCAATCAAAAATGAGCATCTATAATTACCTTTTTAGTCATTCAATATATAACAATTATTCTTGACTTTGGTACTACAAATTCTTATGAATATGGTCTAAGTAAATCCATATAATTTTATGAGATTCTGGAACACAAATGTAGTAACAGCGTACACTGCACCAGTCAATGATTAAAAAATAATGAATTGCAAACTATTATTGAAATTATATATTTTATACAGTTTTGCTTAGTATCATCTCCATACAGTCTCATCAATGTCTGATGTAGAAAGTGCCTCATTGCCTGGATGTGGGTGAGGAAATCTGCAATCCCAACACTGTAACAGACAAAAGCAGGAGGATCCCAAGTTCAAACACAGCCTATGTAATTTAGAAAATTATGTCTCTAAAAATTAAAAAAAATAAAAGAAGAAGGGGGATGTAGTTTAATACAGAGTCTCCAGGTTCATTTGCAAGAAAGAAAGAAAGAAAGAAAGAAAGAAAGAAAGAAAGAAAGAAAGAAAGAAAGAAAGAAAGAAAGAAAGGGAAAGAAAGAGATGAAGGGAGGGATGGAGGGAGGGCAGAAGAAAGAAAGGAGAGTATTCCACTGTGTATAGCTCCCCCTCTTTTTTTTCATCCATTCACCCATAGATGGGTTCTTAGGTTGTCCCAATTCTTGATGCTTGTGAGTACTTCTGCAATAAACATGGGAGTGCAGTGTCTCTCCAACAGGCTGATGTCATTTGGTTTGTAGCTCTACTTTTAATTTTTATGAAAAATATCCACAGTAGAAAGCATATTTTTAATCCTATTTCTAGAAATGACTTCCCATCACTTTTTCAACATTATCATGGTGGAGAAGAATCACTAGATTCATCACACTCAATGCGTGGGGGTGAAACAAGAGCATGAGAACCAGGAGACTCCATGAGAACCATGGTGCAGTGGGAGAGGCTTAGATACTCTCCCTCTCATCTTCTACCAGAACTCTGAGCTTTAAGTGCATTAATGTCATGTTTTTCTACTTTCCAGCATAGTCCTCAATTCAGCACATTAACAACATCTCAACTAATATCTCCTCAAGACAAATCAACAAGTGGACAGAATTTCCTGAGCACTGGGTATGTCTATAGATTTTCCGGGAATTCTCATGTAATTTCTCCTAGCGGTACAGTGTTATGAGATGCTCTGCTCTCTGCTATACCAGAACAGCCCCTCCATTGAAATCATGTATCCCACAACTATTCCAAACCCAAATGTCCTCTCTGATTCTGTTTTTCCTCCAAAGAAGGAAATCACCTAGCTCCAGAATATATTTTTTAAAGATTTATTTGTGTTCTCATGTTTTGAGTACTTTAATAAAACATGTCTGCTGTCAGTTGGGTGTGATGCCACAATGCCTTTAATCTCAGGACACTGGAAGGCTGAGGCAAGATGATCACAAGTTTGAGCCCATCCTGGACAATAAAAAATAAAAAAGAATGGAGATGTAGCTCAGTGTTAAAGCCCTGGGTTCAAGCCTACCTACTACTAATAATAAAAACAATAGTAATATTAATGGGTTCTACGTATTGTTTTCTTTTTCATGGATAAAGTGATGTGTATGTGAATACCAATCTCTTGAAATAGTGCATTAAGTATCATATTTATAGAACTGTGTTGAAGAAAACAAAATTTGTATATTGCCTTTACTTTATTCAAAGAAAAGCTTATTATATCCCTAATCAAAGTGGATATGGAAGAAAGTCTGTTATTTAGGTGTATCCAAATAAGTGATGGAGGAGACTGAGAAGAAACCAAATGGCAGTATTTGTAGAGATTAATACAAAAGGCAGAATATTTACAATGCTTGAATCATAAAACTGCAGTATAAAAGTGAAGTCATTTCATATTAGGTACAGGTCATAAATACTACGAGTATAGCCAATAATTTAATGTAAAAACTGAAATAGGTAGAAGGTTTTATATGTCCAAATCTCAACAAAGAACACAAGTCATGCAAAGAAACAGGAAAATATGGTCCAAAGAATAAATTAAATCTTCATCAACTGACTATCAAATCTTTCTTAAATAAATGGAAAACAACGGCTTATATGAAAACAAATTCAAAATAACCACCTGGTCCTCGTGCAGTGGCACACAAGGGCATCTAAGCACTCTAGGAGGATGAAGCAGATGGATCTCAAGTTCATATCCAGCCTGGGCAACTTAGTGATTTAGTAAGATGTACCTCAGTGCAAAAGCCCTGGGTTTGATCCCCAATACTACAAAATGGAATAAAGATAGCCATGTGAAAGATGGCAAACAAACTAAAGAACACAGGAAACAAAATAAGGAAAGTGATGCATGAAAAAAACAAGAATATTAACAGAAACATAAATTATTAAATATAAATATTTGGAGTTGAAGAAAATAATTGAAATTGAAATATTCAATAGACAAACTCTATGAAGCAAACTCTATGAAGGAGAAGGCAGACTCAGTGAACTTACAGATAGGATAATTAAAATTATTGAATCAATTAAGCAGCAAAAAATGAAATGAAGAAAAGGGAAGGTATCTTAACACTTAACAGAATTGTGGGATATCATTGAGCTGAACTTCTTTTTTTATATTATGGGAGTTCCAGAGAAGAGAGAGAGAGAGAGAACACCAGAGAACCAATTTTTAAAAAATAATAAAACGTGAAAATTCTGAAACTTAAAGAATTGGACATATATTTTCAAAAATCTGAATAAACTTCAAATATGATAGACATACTCATAATACATCTTACTTCTTGCTTTCATCCCGTTTCCCTTCCCCAAACCCCCATCCATCCATCCCTTGATCATCTTCATTTTTGTACATGTTTTCAGTAAACGATGTTTAAATTACTTTTGTGGAGTTGGTACATGTACATAACACATCTTAGTTCCTTTTTTAATCCCCACTGTCTCCCCACCTTCCACTCTCCTTCCATCTTTTGATCCTCTTCTACTTTGAAAAAGATCTATTCCCCTACTCCCTTTCAGTTAATTTTATTTCACTGTGTATTTATACTTTGAATTTTTCATATAAGAGAAACCATGTGATATTTAAACTTGTGTGTCTGATTTATCTCTTAATATTATGGTCTCAAGGTGCACCCATTTTCCCACAAGTGACTCAAGCTTGTTTTAATAACAGAGTAGTACTCCATTGTGTATGAATATCACTGAATATCACACTTTCTTTGTCCGTTCCTCTGTTGATGGACATACATAGGACACTTCCAAGATTTAGCTATAAATTGTGCTGCTATAAATATGGGTATGCACATATCATTGTAATATAATGTTTTTAGCTCTTTCCAGAAGATATTTACCTTAAGTGTATTTGGAAAGAGTTGTTTATCTTTCTAGTGTGCTTGGATCATTAACCATAAGCTACAGAAGGCCTCATAGGTATAACAGGATTTAGGAATGTACAAATGCAGTGAATACAGAATGCTTCAACATTCTCATTAAAGACAGGTCTAAAAACCAATATTTAGGTATGAAACACAAAGGAGAATGAAACCATAAGAGCTACAAAATGCAGTGATGAATGAGGTGGGGTTTTCCTGTCTTTCTAACATATACTGCAAATGAAATCAAATTGTATTTCTTAGGAGCCTCCACATAGCTTTCTTGATGTCTCTTTTTCTTAGGCTGTAGATGAATGGGTTAAGCATCCGGGGGGGGGGGGGGTACTGTACTGAGGCCACCACACCCTTCCTTGGAGAAAGTGAGACAGCTGAACTGATATGAACCCCAATCCCTGTCCCATAAAATAAGAAAACCACTGAGAGGTGACACTCACAGGTGGAGAAGTTTTTACACTTCCCACCTGATGATGGGACTCAGAATGGATTAAACAATTTTATAGTAAAAGAAAAGAATCACTTAATGGGAGAAAAAACCAGAGATGGCACCCACAACATACATCACTATATTATTGATGAAAGTGTCAGAACAGGCAAGGTTGAAGAGTTCTGGAGGGTCACAAAAGAAATGAGAAATTTCCACATTCTTAAAGTAGGTAAATTGTAACATGGTTGAATTATGCAACTAGGAGACCAAAAGGCTGATGAGAACTGACATTAAAATGAACAAATCATAGAGGCAAGTGTTCATAATGACCTGATAATGCAAGAGGTGATGGATGGCCATAGAGCTGGAATAGGCCATCACACTTAGAAGCAAACTATCCAAACATTGAAACTGCATAAAAAAGGACATCTGTGTCAGGTGGCCTGCATAGGAGATGACTCTGTTATGAGTTTGGATGTCCATGATCTTGGGACAGTAGTAGAGGGGAAACTGATATGAGACAAGGGCAGGTTGGAGAAAAAGAAATAGATAGGAGTGTAGAGGTGCAAGTCAAAGGTGATATCTAGTATGGTGAGCAAGTTCCTGAGCACTGTAACTAGGCATATGGAGAAGAACAGTCCAAAGAGAAAGGGCTGCAGGTCTGAATCCTCTGAAAGATTCAAGAGATGGAATTCTGAGACCTGTGTAATATTTTGTGTCTTTATATTGCTTGGAGACCTTTTGGAAAATAAAAGTCATTTTTAAAAGGACGTAATTTAACCACTTAACAGTTCACCCAAGTGTCAGTTGGAGATCACATTTGTTTACATTACATAACTTGAATATTATAGTATAAGTCTAAAAATATGTAAGAACCACTAGAGAGCCCATAAACTGTATGTTAAAAATATTGCAAATTAACAAAACAGAAGATAACAATTATAATTACAATCCTCATTTTTGTAGTTAGTTATGGGGTCATGTTGATATTTATAACTACGTTTTTCTACTACCCATTTTTTATTCCCTTGGACTTCAGCAAATACCTCAGCAGGTCTCTTTCTTTTCCTAGTGGGGTGGCCTGTACCTTTATTCCTAAAGGTTCTGGAACATCTGTCATCCTACCTATTTCCTTCTGACCTTAAAACAGGGCATAATAATAGTAGGAGGTGCCTCAAGATTTCTCTGACACTTCTTTGTTTCCTTCATTATGGAGTAATATTTCAATTTCTCCATGACAGTCCAAATAAATTATACCTGCCAACACCATAATTACTTTTTCTGCTTGTTTACTCAGAAGCAAGAGGAGTACAAAATGACCAGGGGGAAGTCTTAGATTCCAGTTCAAAGGAATCATTGTTGTGCTTTCTGGTACAAAGCCCTCCAAAAATACAACTTCTAGGACAACAGAGCATAAAATCATGGGAATAGGAAGCAAAAATCTTGCTAGTGGGTCACTAGGTGCTCTTTATCATGGAGATGTCTTATTGATCCATCAATTTTGAAAGATGATTTTACAGGATATATCAGTCTAAGTTGGAAGTTGTTTTCTTTTAGGGCTTGAAATACTTTATTCCAAGCTCTTCTTGCCTTTAAGTTTTGTGCTGAGAAGTCCACCATAATTCTAATGGGGTTATCTTTATTAATGATTCACAGTTTTTCTTTAACAGATTTTAAGATTCTAATCTTTTCTCAGTTTTCTGGTATTTTAAATACTACATTTCATGGAATGATTTTCTTTTTTCTGATCATGACTAGCTGTGGAGTTCAAGGTCTCACTATGTAGTTCAGACTGGCCCTGAACTCACTATGCAGGCCAGGCTGGCCTCAAACTCATGATGCTATTCCTACCTCAGCCTGATGAGTGCTGGGATTGTAGCCATGTACCACAGCTTGCTCTTCCAGGGTATGCTCTTGACTTCTTTGTCAAAGTTCAGATGACTTAATATGTTTGGGATATTTTCTTTATCTTTAATTCTATTCCATTGACTTGCATATCCTTTGTTTCCCAGTCAAATTTGTTTTTATTACTATAGTTTTATAATATAACTTGAAATATGGGATCTTGATGGCTCATGCTTTGTGTTTAATTTTTCCTCCCAGACGGATTTCGCTATTCTGGATTTCTCTTGTTCCATATAAATTTTCATAGAAGTTGTTGTTGTGGTAGTGGTTATTGTTCTGTGCAGAATACTGTTGGTATTTTGATTGGGATTGCATTAAATATATATTCCAGTTCTGGTCATATGACAGTGTTGATACCGTTCATTCTTCCTGACCAGGAACAGAGAATGTCTTTCCATTTTCTGATGTCTTCTCCAATCTTCTTTTTCAGAATACTACAGTTTTTCACAATTTCTTTAGTGATTATTACTTTCTTTTCCCTTCCTTTCCTCCATTTCCTTTTTCCTTCCTTTCTTGTATTCTTTCTCATATGTCACATATGCTGAGAAGATGGCTGTGATTCTCTATTTTAAATTAAGTAGTCTAAACACAGAGTTGTACGGAGATTTACATCCATTCTCCATACTGCAGCAGGACAATATACAACACTAAAATGTTTTTTCTGATGCCAGCTGTCTTTCTTACTGGATTTAGAATGTTATTCTCAACATAATATTATTTGTTATTAGTTATCCTAAAAACATTATTAATAGATGGACCTCTATTTTATTTTGATATCTATGTTAAAAAAAGAAGATTCACATAAACACTACTAATTTATATGATAATTACTGATATTTGATTGAGAAAAAATATGTAGGTGATTAATAGTAAAATGGCACATGCGTCAATATGAATGTCAGACAACTATTCTTTTCCCAAATATTGTATAGAAATTCTGTCTTGAATGTTGTGGAGAAAGAATTTTGTAGAGATTTATCAAAGTAAAGTAACAAACTAAATTATATCCCTCTATCAGGCAATGCTATGTGTCAGTTAAAAATTTGAAGTATAGCCATATGGATTTCAAAGAGTGTTGAATGTACATATTAATGAAAGCTAGCACATTTCAAAAGCAAGAAGAATGGTAATGTACAGAATTAAATGAGCTTTAGGTGCTTGGGGGCAAGTTACAGTGCATATATAAATATTGACATGTAAACATACGAGGAAAATCTACCCACCTAATTCCTGGCAGTAATTGCCTTTAGGAAAGTGGTATGTAGGAGAATGGAATCATGCAGGCTGGAACAACTCATATTTCAGAGGGAATTATTCAAATCATGATAAATATTAGTTATGAAGCAACTATTAAATGTTTATACTTTCAAATTGTTAATTGGTTCTTTGACAATAATAACATGCAAAATCAATTAACTGTTTCTAAATGCCAGGTCCTATTTAAGGGAGTGGGTCTCAATTTTGATTTAATAAAAGAAAACTAAGAACTTCAGTTGCAGATATTTTGATTAAAATAATTTTGGGTTTTATGGCATGTTATATGGATATACCATGTCACATAAATTGACAAATGAGATTGAGAATCAATATTCTATTCAAAACAAATAATTTTTTCATTTTTAAAAACTATTTAAAGGAATTATTTTCCCCTTATTACCAATGACAAAACTGCTTGCCTGTTTTGTACATAAATTTAAGGACTTTTATCTCTTGCAAATATTCCCTATTAAATCAGAATAAGAGCTGACAAATAAAGGACCCTAGTACTAACACACTGCTAACCCCATGTCTTACTAAAATCAATACACAATGAAAGAGTGAATGCAGAGAACCTCTGGTGGATATGTTCTGACAGTTTGGAAACATAGGAAATGGTTTGTGGATCAAGCACAGGGACTGACAACTCAATTTCGAATCCTGTCTCCATCCTTTATTTCTATAACATACAGCAAGTTATTCATAACTCTGAGACTCAGCATTGTCATTAAAGTTGATTTCTAGTTGGTACAACTGTACCGAGTATGGGTTAAATAGATAATGAATGCTCCTCCTGTTATTAATAGGGGATAGATGTATAATACTAACCTAAATGAGATTTAGATATTATTAATAAAACTAATGATAAAAGATTCAATTTCACACCATTCAAACGAAATGACTGGGATGTGCCTTAGTATTCATTTTTCTACTTGGGACTGTTTTTTGGTGTTTGTATGACGATATACAAGTATTTCAAAAGATTGACTTTCTGACTCCTCAGATCCTGTCTAATTCCTTGTATGCAGGAGAAATTAAAAGTAAAAATCTCTGTTAAACAGTGAATAGACCCTTCCTTGGCTCACAATAAGTGAACACAATCATTGTAGCTACTACAGACTGATACTTTCCTATCTTCACTTTCATCTTTGTTAGGAATATTCCATGGAGCTAGAAACAAGGTAAAAGAGCTCTTCTTGTTTCTTCATTATGGACGCATGGTGCCTGTATCTTCATTTAGCAAAGACCACAACATTAAATTATTCAAAGATCATGACAAAGATCTTTCTGGGTTTAGACTAAAATATTCATAAAGAATATGGGTAATATTGTGAAAGGGTTGAGGAATACTTTAGTGTTTTGCATCATGTCACACCCCAGTGCCTGTTCACAGTTTTATCTAATAGTAAACATCCCACCTGTATGAAGATAGAGTGTTTTATTTGAACAAAAACCACAATACCTAAATATTTAAATTCCAAATTTTCTTTAGGTGCACCGGTGTTTTGAAGCTGTGTAATTCTATCCATATTCCCAACAAGCAGTAACAGCTGAGAGTGTTGGATAGATTTACACACTGTACATTTAGGAACAGGTCAATGGTACACATCTAAAATATTAATTTCCTAACTCTCATTCCAGATTCCAATTTACTGTAATGGAGCCAAGTGAAAATGTTTGCTATGCAAGATGATATATCTTATCAATAATCATTCAAGGATTATTGCTAGACAAAACTTATTGGTTTTTATTGAGAAAAATGTAAGTGACCAATAGTAAAATTGAGTATACCTCAGTTGTTGGACTTCAAACACAGTCTCCATCCACATACTATCTGGTCATACTCTCTTGCATGATTTGATGAAAAGCATAAGAATTTTGAAAGAATAGTGTCATAACAATAAACTAACAAATTATATCACATCCTTTTATCTAGTAAATCAGTGCATCATTGAAAACATTTAAAGTGGCAGAACTTCAAGAGAAACTTAAATCTACATGTGTATGTAATGAACATATTTCAGGGCAATAGTTATGTTCTTCATGATTTAGAAGATCATTTTTTAATCTTAATGTAAATTATTAAGAAAGTTATTTATTATCACTAAATCCATGTTAAGCATATTTTAGGTGGATGTGATAGTCAACTATTGTGTCAACTTGAATAAGAAAGTCCCAAGTGATTTGAATAGCATAGTTCATGGTGTGACTGAATGGATTTACTGGAAAGAAAAGACCCACCCTGTGTGTAAGAGGAACTATCCAATAGTCTGAACAGAATAAAAATAGGAAATAAGGAACACTTAATATTTTTTGAAGGAGTGCCAGTCTTTGCCTTTTATTAAATCTGTTTCGTTAATTATCCCCGAATAATACAGATTTTGAACCAGGATTGTCAGTAAAGAAAGAAAATGGTAATGATGAAATTCTTTAATGATTTTAGTGATTCCTGGAGTTGTCTCTCTAATTTGATGAGACGAAAAGATGCCACAGTCTCTCCTTTTGATAATGTGCATAATACTGATACTCTTTGGTGTAAACTTTTTAAAGTAATAAACCATGTAGATTTATTTGATTATCCTAATTCACCACTTGTGAAATGTAAGGAATTTACTTTCTTCCTATATTACACTTTGGAATATTTTTGGCAGAGTGTGCAATATGATGCTGCTGTATTGTTGGTCTTAGCATCTCTGGACATACTAGTGGAGGAAAACAATGGGCTCAAAACATGCATAAAAATGTTAAATCTTCTAAATGTGAGAACAAATTAATAAAGAAAAATAAGGAACTCAAAGATTCAAATTCCCAGCTCAATATACACATAAAGAATCTCAAACTTTCTAAGTATGTCCTAAAAGAGACTATTGCCTCCTTTGGAAACATGGCTGAGATTTCAGAAACCCAAACACAGACCATCATAATTCAATTAGCTTAACTCTACCATAAATTTAATTTTCACCCTCATATGGTATCCTAAGTGAAGGTAAAGACACTAATGGGAAAAGAATGGCATCCCATAAATTGGGTTGGAGATGTTTGGGAGGATGCTGAGGAGGCTGGGAAAATAAGCTCTTAGGCTTTAGTGAAATTATCCCAGAGGAAGAGATTTCCCCACTCACAGAAGTGGAAGCTTCCTCACCCCCACTCTCCTGCTATACCTGAGGACACTAACTTGGTCTGTGTTGACCAAGTATGATGGTACTGACACTCCTCAGCACCCACCCTCACCACTGACTTTTGCACCATGCTCAAATCACAGAAGACACCTAAAGTGATGGCCACAGTATGACTCATGAGGAAATCCATTAAACTCCCAAAGAATTTCTTGAGTTTTCTAACTCTTATAAGCAGAGGCCTAATGAACAAATATAAGTATGGGGTTGGATTTTAAAGATTTAGGATAGTGGTGGCAAGAAAACATAGATTTAAATCAATCTGAGTCTTCTAATGTTGGCACATTAAATAGAGATTTGTTTAAAAAATTAATGTTACAATTCATGGGGTTTTAAAAAATGTAGTAATGTTTTATTTTTCTGCTTGGAAAAAATATGGATCAAAAGGTACTTACTGTGAGTAATTAGAGATGCCTGATATTCCTTGGTCTATTGTTGATGAGGGGAATAAAAAGTGTAGGAAAATGAGAATGCTGGAGTGGTTTGGGCATGATAAACCTAATGGTCCACACTGGGTGATCTAGAAAATGTACTTTTCACTAATACCCCAGGAAAGAGATCCATAAGGGGAGCACCAACATCCCTGAAGAGCCCTGTCATTGCTCTTCTCTGTATGTCAGACCTGATGGTGGGGATAACAGTCACTCAATTGGGCAACTTAAGAATAATGTGTTTAATTTGTTCCTAGAATGGCAGGGGTCAATCAGCACCAAGCAACTCACAAAGACACAAAGACCAGGTACATGTACTTACTATAATGGACAGATGAAGCAGAACAATGATGGGAATGGTCTGGGACATGTAGCTCTATGGTGTAGACTGATTAGCCATGGTATTCCCCAAAGTGAAACAGACAGAAAGCCTACTTAATTTTTACTAGATTCATATAATCAGGAAATTTTAAGGGCAATTGAGCAGAAAACTACCTCAAATTGTGGTAACACTGAATTATGGCCCCCTCAAATATTCCCAGATTTGAGCAAATTTACAGATCAAGAACCTCTTGAAAAAAGGGGTAGCAATGTCCCCTTGAGGAAGGACCCTGGTGCACTATCACAAATTTGTATGGCCAGTCTTTCACCCATCCTTCCCTAGATGGACATGAGGATGTTTAAAAGGTTGCCAGTGCACTGGAGAAGGGTAAATGAGCAAACATTTTGGGGACTGCTAGACACTGGTTCTAAACTAAAGCTGAGCCCAGGGGATCCAAAACATCTTTTGGGCTTCCAATAAGAGTAGGAGCTCATGGAGGTTGGTGATCAATGCAGTTTTAGCAAGGATTAGTGGTCAAGTACGTATACAAAACCGTCCTGTAGTTATTCTGCCATTCCAGAATGCATAATTGGGAAAGACATATTTAATACTTGGCAGTATCCCCACATTGGTTCCCAACTTGTAGTGCAAGAGCTATCATGTGTGGAAAGGCATAGTGGAAGCCATTAGAGTTGCCTTTATCTAGTAAAATAGTAACTGTAAACAATATCACATCCTTTGAAAGATTACAGAGATTAGAGGCATTATCAAAGACTTGAAAAGTGTAGAGGTTGTGGTTCTTACCACATCTCCAATTAATTCTCCTATTCGGCCTATGTATGAAATAAATGGGTGTCTTATAGAATGACTGTGTATTACCCTAAACTTAAACAATTGGTGACTCCAATTGCAGCTGCTGTTCCAGATTTCATTTGCTTGCTGGAGCAGAAATTAACACATCTCCAGGTACTGAGTACACAGCTACTGATGGGGCAATCTTTTTTTTTTTGCCATAACTATCCATACGGTAATCAGAAACAATTTTCAATCAGGTGACAAAATCAGCAATAAATCTTCACTGTCAAACTTAGGCTTATATTCACTTTTCATCCCTGTAATACAACATAGTTTTCAGGGAACTTGATCATCTTTCTCTTCCACAAGGTATTGCACCTGTCCATCATATTGATGATATCATGTTGTTTGGACCAAATAAGCAGAAGGTAGTAACTGTTCTGGACTTGTTAGTAAAGCACGTATACACCAGAGGATGGAGGAAAGTCCAACAATAACTCAAGGTTCTTCTATCTTGGTTCCTCTATCATGTTTCCTCTATCCCTTCCAGTTGTGTGGGGGATGCAGAATTAACTCTTCAAAGGTGAAGGATAAATTGTTTCATGTTGCTTCTTTGACAAGCAAAAAAATGCCACACTCCTTGGTGGGCAAGTTTTCATCCTGCAAGCAATGCGTTCCTCACTAAGATGTATTACTCCAGCCCATTTACAAAGTAACTTGAAAACTTGCTAGTTACCATGAAGCCCATGACAGAAAAGGCTGTGCAACCAGTCCAGGCTAATGAGCAGGCTGCTTTGTCACTGGGGCATATGATCCAGCTGGTCCAATGTTATCTTAGGTGTCAGTCGCAGATAGGGCTGATATTTGGAGCCTCTGGTAGGGCAGCATAGGTGAATCACAGCAGAGGCTTTTAATATTTTGGAGCAAGGGTCTGCTCAATAATCGCTTTGAAATGCAATTTGGGTACTAGGCCTTAGTCGAAACTGGACATTTGAACATTGAACATCAGGTTCCCATGCAAACCGAGCTCCCCTTCAGGAGTTGGGTATTATCTAATCTACCAAGTTATAAACTGGAACATGCACAGCAACAGTCCATCATTAAATGGAAATGGTACATATGTGATCAATCCTGAGCAAGTCCAGAGTAGGGTACAAGTAAGTTACATGAAAAATTGCCCAAATTGCCATGGTACCTATTTCTGCTACACTGCTTTCTGTCTCCAAGCATGCACATGTAGTCTTGTGGAGTGAACTCTATTACTAGCTGACTGAAGAACAGAAGGCCAGGCCTGGTTCATAAGTGGTTCTGCATATTATGGAGGCATCATCAGAAAGTGGGTTGTTGTACCATTATAGCCTTTTTCCAGGAAATCCAAGAAGGACAGTGACGAACTGAAATCTTCATAGTAGTTACAACTTTGGGTGGTGCACCTCTTTGTACATTCTACCTGGAAGAAAAAATGGCCAGATGTGCAACTATATACTGATACATGGGCTGTCGCCAATGGCCTGGCCAGATGGTCAAGGACATGGAAGGAACATGACTGAAAAATTAGTGACAAAGATATTTGGGGAAGAGATATGTGGATAGATCTCTCCATATGTATGAAGTGTGTAAATACATGTGCGTCCCATGAAAATGGTTGCCAAAATACAATCTCAACAGAAAAGGACTTTGAAAACCAAGTAGATATGATGACCTGTTCTGAGGATAGCAGTTCATCCTTGCTGTTATTCCTTGTGCAATTGTGATTCTGCTCAGAAAGTCCTTGCATATACCCATGTCTTCTAGAGTTCTACCCATTTTGTCCTTCAGGTGATTAAGTGATTCTGTTCTCACATTTACATCTTTGATCTATTTTAATTTTAGTTTAGAGTGAGTTGAGAGATGTAGTCCTCAATTCAATATTGTTTGTGTGGACACTCAGTTTTCCCAGCATTGTTTATTAATGAGGGTATCTTTCCCCCAGCATGTTTTTGGATTCTCTATCAAAGATCAGATACAGAGAAATTTTATTTTTGTTTTGAAATCATAGGGTGTTGCTGAAGTTTCCCAGGTGTTCCTAAATTTTCCAGGCTGTGCTGAAACATAATGATCTTCCTCATGCAACCTTCCTAGACTGATCTAATCTCACAAAGAGAGAGAAATTTAATATTTGACTTCACTCAGCTGCATTAAACGGGATAGGGTCTAATGTGTTGACACACTCCTGAGATGGGGTTATCTGGAGCTCTACTGAAAATATTCTGAGGTAAAGCACAGAATGAAATAGTGGATGCATCAGACCCAGAGATGCCCACGTTAATTTTGAATCCTGTCTGCAACACTTACTATTTAATGACATAGTGTAGGTGTTTAGTATCTCTCACACTCAACATTGTTATTAGAAAACTCTTCTCATCAATTTCAATGTGGAAGGATTAAAGTAGACAATAGATGCTCTTCATGACATTAAGGTGGGAAATTCATACTATAAGGGTAAAATAAAATTTGAATATTTTTATATTAATGGAAGGTTAAACATCATACCAATAACTAAGAAAATCTAGGATCTGAGATTTTCATTTTCCTGTTTCTGTTAGTGGTTATATATATGGTATATTGGAAGAGATCTAACATCTTCATTTCCATTTCCTTAAACCAATACCTTGTTTGGCACAGAAAAACATTAAAAAATGAAAACCTCTGTGAAACAGTGAACAAATACTTCCTTGGTTCAAAAAAAAACACCCTGTGTGTAACTTCAACAAAGTGCTTTCCTGTCAACACTTTCATCAATATTAGGCAGGACACATAGAACTAAAAATAAGGTTTTAATTCAAAACTCAATATCAGATTTGAAGCACATGGTGTTAAATATTTCTTTTTTAGTATGGGTAACGGGCATTATTGACAATAATAACAGGAAATGTTAATGAAGTGTTTTGTAAATGTCAGGTAGTGGTTCTCAAACTTGGCATAAGGAAAGACCACCAAGAACTCCAACTGCAAATATTCTGATTAAATGGTTTATAATTTTGGCCAGATGTCTGTGTACATTAAAGTATTCATGGGTGAAATATTTTGATAAATAAGAGAGAACCACTAGTCTGCTTTTTGAAGAGTTTCATAACTACATGTCTGTAAAAAGTCTATAAGCTAAGTGATTATTATCTCCATCATACTTAGAAGGAAAGTATCTAGGTGTGCCTGCACGATTTCCTGTGCTTGTTTCTTTTATGTTTTCCCCAATTCTATTATGCTGTGTTCTAACAAAAAATAAAATTGATTTTATGTACCTGTAGTAGGAGATATACAGTCAATGCATTAGAAAAGACTGATGAGAAAATCTATTAACTAGACATAAAGATGTTGGGACTAAAACATTGGTTTTAGGACCTTTCATGGTGCTGAAGTTGTCAACACTAACTGCAAGGTTGATTATTTGAAAATATCAAAGAAGAATTACAGCATATGATCAAAACCTATGGTTAATATTTAAAATAAAATTATTAAACTAGAGGGCAAATTATACTAAATTAAAATAAAATGCTCCCCCTTGCTTTGAGTACACTTTCACCATTGTCCGTGCCACTTTCTGAGGCAGTTCTGGAAAGGCCTTTTCTTTGAGGATATTTAGTTCTGCTCTTGTGGTTGCCTTGATGTCCTTAAACAATTAAAATCATCCTCTTTTCATGGTCATTTTGACTTCAAGGAAGAGCCAGAATGAGGCCACACCTTATTTAGACAGAAATTCCCATAAATATTTTGGATAGATTCAGGACATTGAGGCAGCCACACAAAGGCACAAAAGAGAACACCCAAAATGCATCAGAAAACAACAAGAATAATGGGATAAGTGGGCTCAATTTGGGCCGGACTATTTACAGCAGTATTAATGGCAATGTGTGGTTTATAATTATTTTAATTAGAATTATAATTTTAAAGTTTTTATTTAAACTTTCACCATCACTTTTATTTTTCTTAAATTCTTTTATTGGTCAATTTTAGGTATACAATACATTTACATTTATCTTTGGGTACTTGTACCTGTACATTATGTATCTTGGTTCTCTTTGTTTCCCCATTATCTGTGCGCCCTTCACTCCTCCACCCTTCCCTATTCACATACTTTGTTTCCATTTTTTTTTCTTTTCTCATAATTTTTCCTTTCCATTCTTTCCTTTCCCCATCTTGTCCCACCATCCCTACTCCTTTGGAAATTTTCCTATTACAAAGTATGAATTATTAGTTATTAATCCTTTTAGTCCTTATTTACACTCTCAGTTTCTCACACTAGAGAAACTATTCAGTATTTACACATGTATGTCTTATTTATTTCACTTAAAAGTATGGCCTCAATATGCATCCATTAGCTATAAATGACTCTAGTTTCTCGTTCTTTATAGCTGAGTAGTACTCCACTTTATAAAAAAAAAAAATCTTATTTATCCAGTTTCCAGTTGATGGGCACTTGGGCTGTTTCCAAGCTTTAGCTATTATAAACTGTACCGCAATAAACACAGGTATACATATATCTCTGTGGTATGATTCTTTTAATTCTTTTGAGAAAATACCCAATAGCTGGGTCATATGGGACCTCAAGCCCTAGTTCTTTGAGGTAACTCCACATTGATTTCCATAGAGGTTACACCAGTCTGCACTCCCACCAACAATGGAGAAGGGTTCCTTTCTCTCCACACCCCCACCAGCATTTGTTATTGGTTGATTTCTTGATAGCAGCCATTCTTTCTGGGGTGAGGTAGAATCTCAGTGTTGTTTTCATCTGCATCTCTCGAATGACCAGCAATGTTCAACATTTTTTCATATGTCTATTTGCTGCTTTTACTTCTTTGTCTAAGAAATGTCTGTTCATTTCAGATGCCCACTTTTGATTTGGGTCTTTGAATTTGGGGGATCTGATTTTTTCAGTTCTTTATATATTCTAGATAGTAGCCCTTTGTCTGAGTTACAGCTGCTAAAAATTTTTCCCACATTGTAGATTGTCTGTTAGCTCTGTTGTTGGTTTCTCTTGCAATGCAAAATCTTTTCAATAAGATGAAATCCCAGTTGTTGATTCTTTCTGCTAGTTCCTGTGCTACTGGGGTTTTGTTCATAAAGTCTTTTCCTATGCAAATATATTCAAGAGTTCTACCTAACTTATCTTCCAGAAAGTTTAGTGTTTCTGTCTTTATATTTAGATCTTTAATCCATGTAGATCTCAGTTTACTTTCCATTTTCTTTTTTTGTTGTTGTTGTTACTGGGGATCGAACTTGGGACCTTGCGCTTGCGAGGCAGGTGCCGGAACCACTGAGCTAAATCCCCGGCCCTACTTTCAATTTTCTTATATCCTTCTTGATATCCTTTTTCAGAGTGCTGTAATTTTCAGCGTAGAGGTCTTTGGCTTCCTTTTTAGATTGATTCCAAGATATTTCATTTTTTGGATGCTATTGTAAAAGGAACTGGTCCCTGCTGAAGATTTGTTCATAAAGTCTATTCCTATGCCAATGTCATCAAGAGTTCTACCTAACTTATCTTCCAGCAAGTTTAGCGTTTCTGGCTTAATATTTAGAACTTTAATCCACTTCCATCTTATTTTAGTGCACAATGATAGGTATGGGTCTACTTTTAATCTTTGGCAGGTTGAAATTCAGTTTTTCCAACACCAGTTATTAAATAGGCTGTCTTTCCTCCAATGATGGTGGTTGGCTTCTCTGTCAAAGATGAGGTGGCTGAGTATGTCTGGAGTTGTTTCTGCATCTCCTAATCAATTCCACTGATCTTGAGTCTGTTTCTTGGCCACCACCATGCTGTTTTATCACAGTAGCTTTGTAGTATAATTTCAAGTTGGGGATTATGATACCGCCAGCCATGTCTTTGTTGCCTAGAATTGCTTGTGCTATTCATGGTTTCTTCTGCTCCCAAATGAACTTTTGGATTGTTTTCTCAAGTTCTGTAAAGTGTATTGTTGGTATTTCAATCAGCATTAAATTAAATCTATATAGCAGTTTTGGAAGTATGGCCATTTCCACTATATTGGGTTCTCCTACCCAGGAACAAGGGACATCTTTCCATTTTCTTATATCCTCTTCAATCTCCTTGTTCAGAGTGTGGTAGTTTTCAGTGTAAAGGCCTTTTGCTTCCTTTGTTAGGTTGATTCCTAGACATTTCATTTTTTAAGATGCTATTGTAAAAGGAATTATTTCCCGAATTTCTCTCTTAATGGGTCTACTGTTTGCATGTAAGAAGGCTATTGTTTTATGAGTGTTGACCTTGGATCCAGCTACTCTACTGAATCTGTCAATTAGGTCTGGAAGACTTTTGACTGAGTTTTTTGGATATTCTATGTAAAGTATCATATCATCAGCAAATAAGGACAGTTTCACTTCTCCCTTTCCTATCTTTATTCCTTTTATTTCTTTCTGTTTTCTAATTGCTATGGCTAATGTTTCCAGAACTATATTGAACACAAGTGTTGATAGTGGGCATCCTTGTCTTGTTCCTGATTTAAGCATGAAAGTTTTCAGTTTTTGACCATTTAGTATGATGTTGGCTGTTGGTTTTTCATAGATATCCTTAATCAGGTTGAGATAAAGGCCTTCTATTTTAATTTTATGTAGCGTTTTCATCATGAATGAGTGTTGGATTTTGTCGAATGCCTTTTCTTCTTCTATCGAGATGATCATATGGTTTTTGTCCTTGATTCTGTTAATATAATGTATTACATTTATTGATTTATGGATGTTGAACCATCTTTGCACCCCTGGGATAAATCCGACTTGGTCAGGTTGTATGATATTCTTGATGACCCTCTGTATTCTGTTTGCCAGTATCTTGAGGATTTTTGCCTGTATGTTCATTAGCGAGATTGGCCTGTAGTTCTCTTTTTTGGGTTGGGTCTTTCCCTGGTTTTGGAATCAAAGTAACACTTGCTTCCAGGAATGAATTTGGAAGCCTTGCTTCCCTTTCAATTTCCTTGATGAGTTTAAAGTGTAATGGCATTAGTTCTTCTTTAAATGTCTTGTAGAATTCAGCAGTGAAGCCATCAGGACCTGGGCTTTTCTTAGTTGATAAATGTTTTATTACATTTTCAATTTCACTCATTGTAATTGGGGTGTTATAATTTCTATATCTTCTTCATTTAACTTTGGCAATGCATATGTATCTAGGAATCTGTCCATTTCTTCTGTGTTTTCTATTTGATTACAGTACAGTTTCTCAAAGTAGGTACTGATGATCCTTTGGGTTTCCACTGGTTCTGTTGTGACTTCCCCTTTTTCTTTATTAATTGTATGGATTTGAGTCTTTTCTTTCCTTTTTTTGATAAGGTTGGCTAAAGGTTTATTGATTTTATTTATTCTTTCAAAAACCAACTCTTTGATTCATTAATTTTTTGTATCATTCTCTTAGTCTCCATTGCATTGATTTCTGCTCAGTTCTTTATAATTTCCTCTCTTGTTTGGGCTTTGGGTTTGTTATTCTCTTCTTTTTCTAGGAGTTTGAGGTTCTGCATTAGATTATTTACCTGAGTTCTCTGTTTTCCTAATATGGGCATTCAATGTTATGAATTTCCCATGTGGAACTGCTTTCATTGTGTCCCATAGATTCCTAAATGTTGTACTGGCATCATCATTTACTTGTAGAAACTCTTTAATTTCTTTTTTAATTTCCTCAGTGACTGATTGTTTGTTCAGGAGGGTGTTATTCCTTTTCCAGATGTTTGTGGGAGTTTTGCACTTTCTCATGTTATTAATCTCCAATTTTATTGCACTGTGGTCTGATAAAATACAAGGGGTAATATCAATTCTTTCACATTGACTTAGACATGTCCTATGAGCTAGCATGTGGTCTATTTTGGAGAATTACCCATGTGCAGCTGAAAAGAATGTGTATTCTGATTTTGTGGCATGCAACACTCTGTAAATATCTATTAAGTCCATTTACTCAATAGCTTGGTTCAGTTCTATAATTTCGTTGTTAATTTTTTGTCTAGATGATCTGTCTATTTGTAATAGTGGGGTATTGAAGTCCCCCAGTACAACTGTACTAGTGCTTATTTGGTTTTTCATGTCCATTGATATTTGTTTTGTATAGTTGGGGGCATATATATTTAGGATTGTCATCTCTTCCTTTTGGATTGTTCCCTTCACAAGGATATAGTGACCATCTTTGTCTCTCTTAATTAGTTTTGGTTTGAAATCTACTTTGTCTGCAAATAAGATTTCTACCCCTACTTTTTTCTGGGTTCCTGTCTCGTGGATAGCCATTTTCCATCCTTTTACTTTCAGTCTATGAATTTCTTTTTGAGTTAAGTGTGTTTCTTGTATACAGCATATTGCTGGATTTTGCTTCTTAATTCATTCTGTCAGTCTACTTATTTGGATTGGTGAATTGAGGCAATTAACATTGATGGTTATAATTGAGAGATATTTACTCATCCTTGTCATGATATTTTACTGTTGTTGGCTCATTTCTTTTACCCCCTTTCCCTTTAGTTTCTTACCTTTTCTGGTGGCTTCCCTCTGTTAAGCCTCATGGAACAGTGATCTTCATTGCCTTTTTCTAGTATATTGCTTAGGTTTGGAGTGCTGTTTGGTATTCATGAAATTTCTCAGGTGTCCTTTGTCATGGAAGTATCTTATTTCCCCATCGATTTTGAAAGATAATTTTGGAGGATACAACAGTTTAGGTTGGAAGTTATTTTCTTTTAGGGCTTGAAATATTTCACTCCAGGCTCTCCTTGATTTGAGGGTTTGTGTTGAGAAGTCTGCTGTGATTCTGATAGGCTTTCCTTTATATGTGATTTGCTTCTTTTCTCTAACTGCCTGTAGGATTTTGTTCTTCTGTTGGATTTCTGGGATCTTGACTATTATATGTCTAAGTGTAGACTTTTTTTTATCATGGCTGGGTGGTGTTCTATATGCCTCACTTATCTGTATGTCGAATTCTCCTCCTCTGTCTGGGAAATTTTCTATTACTTCTTTGAACAGTGTTTTTATGTCAACTGTTCTTTCTCCTGTTTTTTTTTCGTGGACTCCTATCAGTCTTATGTTATTCTTCTTTGCATTATCTAGCAGCTGTTGATTTGATTTCTCATGGTCCCTTACTATTTTTAAGAAATCTCTCTCTTCATGGTCCTTCACCACAATCTTGTCTTCTATATCTGATATTCTATCTTCAGATTCTCTTAACCTGTTCTGCATGCTTTCAATGGAGTTTTTAATCTCCTGAATATCTGTTTGAATCTGTTTCATGGATTCCATTTCTTTGTTATGATGGGCGATCATGATTTCCATTTCTTTCTTATGCTGGGCATTCCTGGCTTCCAGCATGTTTCTGAGCTCATCTATTTTTTTTTTATCAGGTTCTGTTCTAGAGCCTCTAATCATGTCTTTCACTCTGCACACCATCTCTGTGTTTATCTGGGAAATTATTTCTGCTTTGAATTTTTTAGAGCCTCATTCATCTGTTTTGTTACTTCCTGTGCTATCAGTTCAGGGTGTCCAGGTGGTTGATTATCAGACTTTTGCACCTCATTTCCCCTGGAAATTGCCTTTTGTGGGGAGGAAATCTGAGTTTGTGACTTGTTTAAAAGCCTTCTCATTTTTGTTTTTGGTACTGTCCCTGGTTCAGTTCCTGGGTTGATATTATGAAGTAGTTTATTGCAAGTATGTTTGTTGGTCTACTTAAAACCCTTATGGCAAGTTTGCTTCTCAGAGGTGTCTACCAGATATAGCTGGTCTTTAGATTTTGAGTCTCTAATGATTCTGAGGCTATTTCATTTTCATTATACCAGTAAGGAAAACTGTTTAGATCAATCACAACATCTTAGCCCAAGTCATACAATCAGCAACAGCATAGCATCAAATACCTCTTAAAGAATGACAACTTGTGGTAGCTATTAATCTATCACCTTTAAAACATAAAGGCCCTCCTTCAAAGTGTGTCTCTCCTGTCACAATAGACAATGTGGGCAGCAGTGTGCAGTTATAAGTCAATGAGTCTCAGTAAGCTAGTCCCAGACCCGTGAGATTCAGGCAGATTTCTGGTTGCAAGTCCCAAGTTGAGCTCCCTGTCCTCCTACAGGGTTGCACTCTGCAAGTTTCTACTGCAGGTTTCAGCTGCTTTTCTCCTGAAGAAAGTCCAGTTTCCGATGAGAGCTGATAATCCCTCCAACTTACCAATCATGGTGGTCTGGTGTGCCTTTATTGCAGAGATACCCTTCCCTTTTCTAGTGGGCTTCTTTTCATCAGGGATTCTGAGACTGGGACTCTCTCTGTTGTTCACTTCTGGAGCTCAGGACAATGGCTTTTGTCCCGCAGTGCCTCTGCAGTGTGTTACCAAGTAGCTGCACAGCCAAAAGGCCAAAGAGCATGCTGGAGATTATTGTTGGAGGCGTTCACCCATCCCAGCCATCAGCTGTTGGACCTGCCTGGGAGGCCCTCCTCACCCTGTCCTGGTGGCTGGTGGAAAGCTGGTGGAGCAAGCCAGAGCAAGCAGGTCAGCCTGCAACTGCTCAGCCCCACTCAGGCCCACCGGGTCCGTTCGGCCCAGCCCTCGCCATCACTCATGAATACATCTCAGGTTAACAGTTCACCAGATAATACAGAAGAAAATATTTTTTTTAAAAAAAAGTCTTTCATATCAGATATGCTGTGGTGGTTTAGGGTATTGATACAAAAAAATCCTGCATAAAATTCAAAAATTCAAAGACTTTCTCAATCTTTCTATATTTTTTGACAGGTGCATTATCCACTAATTCCAGAACTGTGATCTTTGACATCATGGATTATGTGTACTTAACTAAACAATATTTGCTTGATTTGAAATGCATTTAAGCCAGGGGACAGGATTATATATTACATAATTTCAAATGACAAACAAAATTTGAGTAAAAACTTAAATTTGAAAGAGAAAGAATTCTGAAAATCACAGAAAGAAAAAGTGTCTAGGCTACACTGACACATGCCAATATTTTTCTCATTATGATCCATCAGCTTTGATTACATATTCCAAAAATATTCTCCTGTTCTATGGTTTTTTAAATATGCTAAAAGGGAGTTTTACCTTTGCCTTAGAATTAAATGAGGTATACTTCATTCTTCATTGACATTTTTTAGAATGATTTTCTTCTTAAAGGGAGAATGTTACTACTTATTCCCTATTTTTTCTTAAAACATTTGGACTTTTTATCGCAATATTGTTATTGTTATGTACAATACTCTTTGTCTTCTATGGTCTTTGAGTGTCTCTAATGTAAGGTTGTATAGAATTATGTCAATAACACAGAATTCAGCAATGAAAGTGTTTTAATAAGGTTGAGTTTGAGGTTAAATAAGATTCAGTTTAGAAGATTGAGTGAGAAATATCATTGAAGAATATGGATATCATGGGGAAATATTTTACTTCTGAATATGTTGATTCAAATTAAGAGAGAGTTAGATGCCCATGATTTGTTTTCTTTCCTTCATTTTGTTTTGGTTTTCAAAATAGATTCAAGAAATACAGAAGTACCTATTGTCATGTCTCATAATTCTATCTCAAGAAATTCAGAAGATTCAGGACAGGAGCCTGTCGTTTTCAACTGTTCCTGTGGTCACCTCTATGATGAATATCTTCATCTGCTTCCTGAAGAACATGGACATTAGATGTGCACCAAGGAGGCTCCACAGCAGCACAATTTAATCTCAGGACCAGTGGCATTCATTTGGAATGTAGAGTGGAAAATGCAGAAAAATTAATATGTAGATCTTTTGGTCATGGTTCCTTGTTTTGGATTTTTTATTTTAGTTCCTCACCATGTTAATAGTAGAATGGTCATTGCCCAGGTTGAGAGAAAGAAAAGCATAGAGTTTTTTTTTTTTTTGGTACCGGAGATCGACTTCGAGTCCTTGCACTTTTGAGACAGGTGGCGTAACCACTGAGCTAAATCTCCAGCCCCAGCATAGAGTTTTAAAATAAGTTTTAAGTTTTAGATTGGGAAGATGAAACATTTCTGGAAAGGTACATTGGTGATAGTTGGACAAGAAGATGAACCTAACTGAATAGTGCACACAAATTGGCAAATTATTTTTAATTATACATGGTTTACCATAATTAACAGTGGAAGTAAATAAAATACAGATGGATCTTAATAAGGGAAAAAAGAAAAAGAAGCCAAACAATTCAGGAAAATGTACTCAGAATGCCCTTCTGAATAGAGGAAGAACCCCCAAAAGTTGAATGGACATTCACTGGCTCTTCTTTTGATTCACTAGTAGTAGAAATGCTTTAGAGATTAGAATAAAGGGGACCAATCTTTCTAATTATGAGCTCTGTGCATTGGGCCTCAAAGTTCATATAATAGTTAAGAATCAGCATGTTTTGCCGGCCCTTCCGTGTGATGGCTATAGTCCATTGGTTTCTATAATATGATTCCTTTTGTCATATTCATCCACATAAGGATGCTGCTATCAGACACTGGCTTCATATCAAGACTGAGAAAGAAGAGAGTGTCCTATAATGCTACAAGGCAGGAGAGTTGCTTTGGATCTGAATCTATTGGTCCTGACCGAGCACAGAATCAGCCTTAGCCAGTGAGTGTTGCATTGAGATGATGGATGGAGAAAGAACTGTCAGAAACATTTTCCCTCCTCATAAGGACTAACAGACCAGTCTGGATGGCCTATGGAAAGCATGCTAAGTAAAAAAAATGCTCAACTATGGAGAATGCTAAGTTTATGTCCCATGTCGTGTTGAGGGTCTCAGATAACTCATTCACTTTTGCTTTCCTTCTATATATATTGTACTTCATGGACATCTCACCCACAAAAGCATAAAATGTATCACTCTGCATTTTCCCTACCATTGCAAAGGATTATCAAGGAGATAGAGAAAAAGAGGAGGAGGATGACAGTGACACTAAACTCATGAAGTAGGTCTTTGGGTTTGAAGAGGCCAGGCTCTGAGTTATGTGTTCTATATCTTCTTTCACTTTCTTGCAAATATGCAGTATTTCCCAAATCATAACTGTTCACTTTATTTAGGAGAAAAGGATGAAAGACTTTGGATAGAATGTTGGATACCTGTTCAATTAACAGTCCAACATGTGACTTCCCTGTCACTCCAAGAGGTTACCCTTTGCTCACTATGCTCTTCCTATGGAGGTTGCTAGCTGATCAGAAGAGAGAGCAGTGAGTGTTGCCTGCTGTAGTCAGCATAGGAAGGACATGCATAGATCACAGCACACATCTCTCTCTTGCTCTCTGTTGTTCACCCTTGCAGAAGTCCAGATGTGCTTAATTTCCCCTTTCAATCTGAAAAGTAGGTATTAATTCCATTTCTTCACATGAAATTTTCCATATTTTAAAAAATACTTCTGATGTGCCCATAGTTGAAACCATTAGATTTTGGTTTAATTTTACCTGATGGATGGGAAACCATGGAGAATGTTAGTGTATGGGATCCAGTTTAATTTGTAATATTTCAGTCCCATTTATGATTACTGAGACACAAGCCAGAATGCTAGCATTTCTGAGACTAAGAATTGTCATGAGATTAGTTTTAGTAGATACAACTGGATGAAACCAAAAAGAGACACCGTTGCTCCCTATGTGTTTAACACATAATAAACATAAAATAAGTGTAAAGTATTTTAAAATAGTATTGATAATCATAATGCTACTCTTCACAGTGGTCAACTACAATATCCTCTAGTTGAAGTAATTATTTCTCTTTTTTGTAATAGGACATTGACTCTTTGCCTTACATAAATGTATGCTATGAATTGTTAGAGAAATGACTTTCATTTCTCATCCTCCAAGTCTTTACAATACGTGGCATACATATTGTAAAATTGTATAAATAAAAATCTCTACTGAACAATGGACAGAGCCTTCCTGTTTTTGTTTTTGTTTTTCTTTTTTGCTAAAAGATGCACAGTTTGGGCCAGGGATTTAGCTCAGTGGTTTCATCGCCTGCTGTGCAAGCGCAAGGACCCGAGTTCAATCCCCGGTACCAAAAAATAAATAAATAAATAAATAAATAAATAATAAAAGATGCACAGTAATCAGTGCTTTATGGACTGTCTTGATGATATTGTCTATACATTTATCTTTTTCAAGAGTACCCAACATAATAAGAGGTAATAAATAATAGTTCTTGCTGGTTGGTATATCATGGGCAAAAGAGCCCTGACAATTCAGCATCTACACTATTCCATCATTACAAGATTTTAATAGAGATATTCAGGGGCATAAAGAAGAGTAAGATATGAAAGGAAACCTAGAAGTAGACTCTGTGAGATAAAATGATTTGGGTATGAGAGTAGAGGGGAAGGGAAGGGACTGGGAGGCGATGTGGAAGTAATAATAAAAAAGATGTAATATGTATATATACCAATTCCCTAAGATGAGTGCAATTATCTAACACAAACACATACCAGTAAAAATCATTGGTATATCGATAGAAAAATCAAAGAGTAAGAACTCAAAAAGTGTAAAATGCATCATGAAATTCTTCAATGTTTAAATATTATTTTCTGGATTGTGAACCATATTTGTACACTTTAATGTATTTTAAAACTACAAAAAGCATAAGAAGCAGGAAGACACGGAATCTTTATGCTTGAGTTGATCCACATCTTGGCGTATGATGATTGTAGATGTCACTGGCTTTTGACAATTGTTTTCATGAATAAATTCACTATTTCACTAATGATGGAATAATTCATTTAAAGAAACAATGCAATGACCACATACCAACCTCCAAATATCCCTTAGCTGCACAAATGTATTGGAGATGAATGTTGTTTCACTGTTTCTGTTAAACAACATGAGATTGGAAAGAGGAAGAGATGTACACACACGCTGCCTATTGTGGCAGGTCAATGAGAGGCTCTCATATGTTGATTTCCTGCCCTTTAACAAGGGCAATGTCTCCCCTACAGAGGCAAATGACAATATTCTCTTTTTACAATATAAAATTTGTTTGTCAATAATCATGCAAAGATAACTACTTGGTATACATCAGTGGAATTTTTGACAGGTAATATTAAGAATAATAAATTGCATTTGTTTAGGATGGATTATTTGAGACAATAATGTAGGTGATTAATAGAAAATGGGACATGCCTCAGTTGTTGTAATCCATATAACAATCCCCTACCAACATGTTATTTAGAAATTTTCCTTTGTTTGACACAAAGAAAGGTAGAATGACTTTCAAAAATTGTATAACAAACTTATCAAAAGATATCCCTGCCTCAGTTGAAGCTATGGATCAGTTTAAGCACTTCAAAGTGATGTATGTAATTCACAGAAACTTAAAACCACATTTCAACGAATTCTATATGTGCAACTAGATGTTACAATATAAACTGTGTAAATGTGCTATAGCCACTACATAGTTTAGAATTACATAAAAGTACTATGGATGCACAAATCATTACTGGCACATATATATTGACATTAAAATTACCCCCTGACTTAAAGCTACCAGTTTCTTTTCAGCAACATGTGTGCAGAAGAATGGAATCTTCCAAAGATATTAAGAACTAAAATTTCATAATTGGTCTCCTAAACCACTCTAAAATATGACTTCTGAAGGACATATGGTATTTACTAAATGTTCATTTTTAAATTATAGGTATCAGTGGATATACTTATAGGCAATACTAATGTTCTATATTCTAAAAGTGAGGGGGCTGGGCATTCAGCTCAATATTACCATGCCTGCCTGACAAGCACAATGTCCTGACTTTGACCCCAGGTTCCAGAAAATAAATAAATAAATAAATAAATAAATAAATAAATAAATAAATGTAAAGTAAAATAAAAATTATGACACATTCAATGAGTGGTATCAAACTGGTGTATGAGAGAACTGTGAAGAAGTTAACATGCACGTATCCTGAAAAAAAAATTAGGTTTGGTTCCAAGCTAAAAGATCTTGATATTTTAAAATATTCATAAGTATGTTCATGAATGAGACAGAACTATAGTCTTTGCAATTTAAAAATATTTTTGTACTTCTTTGCAATAACTGCAACCTATGAAATCATTGTCTCCATTTTATAGATGAGGATATTTCCCAGATGTATTTACTTTAAGTTTTGGGCTTATGTTTTGCATTTTTCTCATTTATTCATACTGTGAGAAGACCAAACAACAAACCTAATTTACCTGCATGTAATATAATTTAGAGAATTGCAATGTCTGCAGAAGAAAGTGGTGATGTGAAAACCTACTAAATGGCATAAGAATGGTGGGACTCCAACTTGGGCATTGCATTCTAACCTGGTGCTAAATTTCTTAGTCATACATGAATGACCTTTCCAATCAGAAAAAACAAAGAGTAGTGTTTCCAGGGTGCTCACAATAGAATACAGATGGAGGGGGAAGCAAAGCACTGTCTTCCTTCCAGGATACTTTATTAAGGTAAAATGGGGTTTACATATGTAGAAAAGTAAAAATAATTCAAAAGTGTTCATCACATTGTATTATTATGTTTCTTCATCTACAGTGAAGTGCACATAAATGCCAAATTTATGGTCAATAATAATATTGTTTATATGCATTTTACTTAAATTTATCAAAAAATGAAGTCTGCTAAAGTTAAACACAAACATTGTATATTAAAGATTTTTAAAATATGAAAAATTTTGAGTGAGGACTTTATTCAGGAAGGCAATTAAACAAAATGAAAACCCCTAAAACATGACTGGAAATACTTTCTGATTGTAAAATATCAAATTAAATTGTGTGGATATAATGTAATTCGAGTTATTGGGTGCTGATTTAAATGTTAAAAGTCAAGGGAAATTTTAATGTTATTTAGTACTGCGTGCCCATTCTTTCCTTTTTCTAATCCTTTTTTGTTTCTCAAAGGTGCCCAAACAATGCAGAAGCACAGAATCAAACACATGCCTCAGAATTCCATCTCCTTACTCATTGAGAGGATCCTGACCTGTAACAGGTCTTCTTTGGTCTACTCCTGTCCATGTACTTAGTCACAATGCTTAGAAACCTGCTCATAATTTGCATGTGAGCTCTGACTCCCACCTCCATACCCCCATTTACTTCTTCCTCTCCAAACTGTCATTCTCTGAAATCTGCTTATTCTATACCACAGCCTCAAAGATGATTGTGGACATCTGGTCTCACAGCACAATGGTCTCTTGAGTGGGCTGCCTGATGCAAATGTCTGTATTTCTCATCTCTGTCTTTATGGATGTCATGCTTCTGACAATGAGGTCATATGGTATAAAAAGGTTATAGAAGAGATTAAGATACTAGACAAGTTTAAGGATAAATTGAATGAAAAATTTTCAGATAACACTTAAAATGCCCAAGGAGGCAGCATCATCATCCTTGACCTAAAATTATATTATAAAACTACTGTGATAAAAACTGTATGGTGCTCAAGTATCAATGGAATAGATTAGAAAATGCAGGAGCAATTCCAGACATACTCAGTCACCTTATCTTTGACAAAAGGAGCCAAACACTTTCACTTGAAGAAAGAGAGCCTCTTTAATAAATGGTACTGGAAAAAAAGTCTTTCCACATGCCAAAGATATAAACTAAATCCATGACTTTCACCATGCTCTAAAATAAAATCAAAATGGTTCAGAGATCCAAATATTAAAACAGAAGCACTAAATCTGCAGGAAGAAAGAATAGGTAGAACTTTTGACAACATAGATATGGGCAAACACATTATGAATAAAACCCCAATCACACGGAAATATTACAAGAAATGAACAAGTAGATTTCATCTCATTAAAAAGCTTTTGCATAGCAAATAAACCAGCAACAGACAATTCAAACAGTGGGGAAAATTTTTGCCAGCAGTTCCTCAGATAAAACACTAATGTCTAGAATATGTAAAGTACTGAAAAATTCAAACTCCCCCTTTAATCACCCAATCCAAAAAGGGGCATCTGAGACTAACATATACTTCTCAGATGAAGAAGTACAAGTCAAAAATAAATATATGAAAATATGTTCAATTTCACTTGTCATTTGAGAGATGCAAACTGAAACAAAGCTGATATTCCACCTCACACCTGAACAAATGGCTATAATCAAGAAATCAACCAATAATAAACAACGGTGGGGTTATGGGGAAAAAAGGAACCCTTTTTCACTATTGGTGCTAGTATAGACTGGTGCTACCACTGTGAAAATCAATATGAAGATACTTCAAAAAAGTAGGACTAGAGGTTCTGTTTGAGCCAGCTATTCCACTTCTCAATATCTTCCCAAAAGAATTAAAAGCCTCAGGCCACAGTGATATATACACACTTATGTTCCTAGCAGCACAGCTTGCAATAACTAAATCTTGGGAACATCCAAGTGACCATCAAATAATGAATGGATAAAGAAGATGTGGTTTTTGTATGCAACGCAGTACTACTCAGCCATAAAGAAAGGTGAAATCGAGATATTTATAGCTAAATGGATGCACGTACTAACCATACTTTTAAGTGAAATAAATAGGACTTGCATGTGTAAATATGACATTGTTTCTGTGGTGTAAGAAACTGAAAGTGTAAAAAAAGGACTAAAATATATAATAGAATATGTGAAATAAGAAGAACATTTTCAAATGGGAAGGGCACTAAGAGGGTGAGGGGGACAGGAAGAAAGGGAAAAGAGAGAAAGTGAGGAAAGAAAGATAAAATAGAAACAAAGGTTTTATAAGCAAAGAGGGGAACAAGGGTGGAAGGAAATGGAGAAAAATAGGAAAAAATGAGAATTAAGATATATCATGTACAGGTGAAAATTCCATATGATGAATGTGATCATTATGTATATATAAATTATATCAATAAACTTTATTTAAAAATTAAATACCAAAATCAGAGATTGAGAAAATAAGAAAAAATTTGAACTCCTGAACAAATTAGTTAAAAACATTACTGATAATTTCACCAAAGATATAAAATCCTTTAGATTATATTAGACAGAAATACCTTCAATGAAAAACTATAGAATTCATAAATTGTAGAAAAGACCAGTGTAAATACAGTGTGTCTGGATTTGAAGACAATATGGTACATTATGAAGTACTCAGAGAGGCAACAAAAAATAAGAGGACAAGAAAAGAACTTGCAGCAACTACTAGATGAGACTAAAACTACCAGCCTAAATCAAGCTGGAGTTACAGAAAAGCTAGAAGATAATACAAATAGAGTTACTAATATGTTTACAGAAACTATACCAGAAAATTTCCAAAATATGAGAAAGGAGTTCAACGTGCAAGTGAGGATCCACAAAACCAAACAAATATACTGAAAAAATGAATCTCACCAAGATGTAGCCTTATTGTATTGTCAGATACACAACAACAACAACAACAAAAAAAAACAAAATTTTAAAAATCAGACAAAAATAAAAAAATTATAGATAAATGCAACCCTTTTAGAATTACAGCAGACTTCTCAACACAAACCTTAATGGCAGGAAGAGTTTGGAGTGAAATATTTCAACCCTTAAGGGCAAACTTCCAACCCATATTTACATACCCAAAAAAGCTCCCCTTTAACATAGCAATAAGGACCTTTCATGTAAAAGATCAGCTACAGAGATATAGGACTGTCAAAGGAGCACTCCAGAAACTACTCAAGAATATTCTACATGAAACTACAAAAACAATAAAGATAAAAGCCAAGATCAAATGAAGATACCAAGAGGTCAATGGATAAACAGCAGCTAAAGTGACTGTTTCTTCTCAAACATGGCTCCATAGATAATTGTGGACTTCCAAGCTCAGGACAGAGTCATCTTTAAGTGGTCTGCTCAAAACTAGTATTTTTTTTCCTCTTCTCTGTGTGCATGGATGTCGTGCTCCTGACTGTGGTGGTCTATGATTGGTTTGTGGCCCTCTATAACTCATTGATTAACTCAGCCATCACAAACCATTGTCTTTGTCGAGATGTGGTCTTGATTTTTTTTTTTTTATCTTTCTGGACTTCCATATACATAATTTTATTGTGCTAAGACTTGCCTGCTTCAACAGTTGCTAATTTCTTATGTACACTGCCCTCCTTCTTAATCTTCTCTATTTGGACAATTTCCCCATACCATAGTGAAGTATTGATGGTGCCATATTCTTTTCCCACTCTATCTTATGGATTATTTTCTCATATTAACAATTGTTTCATCACCTGAAAATCATCATCTGACAGAAAAAAATGATATCTTCTCTGCATTTGACTCCCAATTGTCAGTTTCTTGTTTATTTTTTGGAACAGGTGTTAAAGAATAAATCGACTCAGCTTTCTTAAATTTTACCAGAAGTCTGACAGCCACAGGAATTAGCACTATGGTCAACCCTGTGTTGAATCCCTTCACAGCTTGAGTAACACAGTAAACATAAGTACCCTGGGGAGACTACAATAGAATCTCAGGATCTCTAACTGTTTTGCTTGTTTTAGTATGATAATTTCATGGCTTTAATTTCATAGTGTAATGCTGGGAGGATGAAGAGTGGACTCTACAGTTGAGCATAAATTTTCAGCTTGGAAAATGAAAAACTCCTGAAGATATATGATTTGGAGTGACTCACAATAATATTAAAGCCGCTAGATATTATACTAGTCAACCATATTTTTTAAAGTGTAACTTTGTCACATGTATTTTATTTCAAAAATAAAATAAAGGCAGGCCAGCATTTAATAATTGTATATAAATGAATGAAGTGATTAGGATAAAACAGCTTTATCTGAGTAGATGCAAAATCCAAAACCTCTTGTGGATAACACATATTCCTTCTGTCTCCTTCTTCCATTAGTATTTGGAAGTCCTTAGAGATTGGGATGGCATGGACCAATTTGGCTAATTATGAGCTAGCTCTGTTGACTGAGCCCCCAAGGTCACAGAATAGTTAAAAATCAGCCTCCAGTCCTTTAGTGATTCCAGTTCTATGTCCAGCTCAATACCCATGTCCCAGGCTCCACTATTGTCTGTATTATGAAGCTCCTATTTGTCTTTGTATTAATTTCTATCCTGAGGACAGAGACTGAGCCTTCACTGGGAAGCAGACACAAGAGGTTCTTTGGATCTGCTCTCCTTGACTACGACCCAGCAGAGTAACAGCTTTACCCAGTAAGTACAAAGTGATGCCATTGATGTTGAGAAAGATACTCAAAACTATTATTTACTTATCTGAGGAGAAGCATAACATTTGTAATGGTGAGATGTGAGAGTAAAAATATTAAAAATATCGCTTATAAGGAATAGAAATTTTATGATCTTGCTTGTAATGGAGAAAGAATATTATTTCAAATTTGCATTCTACATACCCTCTTTCTACTTCCATTGATGTCTCACCCATAACAGCAGATAACATGCCTTTCTGCAGTGTCTCCTAAATGCTTTAAAATGATTATAAAGGTGATGATCAGGACAGAGAGGAAAACGGTAACCACAATATCATGAACTGAATTTGAGGGCTTCCTATCTTCCAGGCATGAGCAATTTCTTCTATGTGCCTTGTTTTATTTCATGTTCTCTGTCTTCCTGGATTTTTATTTGCTTACATTGTCATTACTTGTAAGAAAAAAAAAAAAAGAAAAGCAGAAGAGTCTGTCATTTTAATGCAACCTGCAATAGGTTGTTATGTAGAAAAATGACTTGGTGGAATTAGGTTGTCTGATTACAGACACAGGTTAATTCTGTTAGTTTGCCTCAGAACAAGCAATTAATTATTGGTCACTTCAGAAGAGGGCCCTTGCTCATTGTTCTCTTAATGTTGGACTTTTCTGAAAGCTCATGGAGCAGAACAGTGAATGGCCCCACCTGTGTCCATCACAGGGAAATGTAGATGACAGGCAAAGATCTGAGAGAGCACCCCCTTGAGCATTCAGCACAGATTTCTCTCCTGCCACCAGCATAGGTTATTTTTGGGTTTTCCACATCCATGTCCATACTTGCACTTATTTCCCACCAATTCAAATGTGGAAAAGTCATGTCTTGATTTCACTCCTCTTTAGGAAATGAGAGAGATGAAAATGTGCCTCTAACACATCTATGATTATCAACTCAGAATCTCTGCTTAAATCTTCCTTTGGATTGGAAATGATGAAAACTTTCAATGCATTGGACAGAAGCTGTCAATTTATTTTTTAATCCTTGCAGCTCTACTTATTATTTCTGTGATACAGGGAGGGCTTTTAATATCTCTGAGAGAACATTGTCATTACAATTGAATTTTACTTGAAGCAATTGTGCTAAGCGTTATGAAGATAAGGAGTGATCTATTTAGGATTGATGTGTATAAAATTAGAGTAAAATAAAATTTAGCTGTCATTAATATCAGTCATACGAATATTTGTACCAATTATCAACTGTGTCCTATAGTTACTCTTTTCTTATTCCTTTTGCAGTACATTTTGTTTGTTTTGTGTAATTATATGCATATATTTGGAGAGGAATTATGCACTTTCCTTTATATCTAATTTTCCAGACCTATGCCTTGTTTGGCACAAAAGAGACATCAAAAATAAAGACTCTTGTTCAACACTGAATAGACCCTTCCCTGAGACATGATACTTGTCCTTAATGAGAAAGACATGAAGATGCCTGGTACATTACCGTCTACACCTTCATCCCTTTCACAAATGTCCCATAGGTGTAAAGACAAAAGAAATTAGCTTTCATTTTTTTCTCTGTGTCATGGACACACAGATATTATAATTCACTTAACTGCAACTCTATAAGTTATTTTAAAACAAAACACAAAAAAAGATATTCAAGTGTTTTTAAAAAGGCACAGAGTAAAAGTAGCAGGTGATTATATGTCTTAAACCTAGGTACATTAAAGAACATATCATTCCAGGCTCCAATGCCATTTGAAAACAGTTTACTATACTATTAAACTTCCTACTTGCTTAATGGTATAGGTCTTTATTTCAAAAATGAAATGTCACAATTGCTAAGTGGTAAAGTTCTAAGTTTCTTTAATTGTCTCACATGTGGATAAATGCTATTCTCCTTATTTCCCTCAAGCAATATGAGCATAGAGAAGAGGAGAAATTCACACACATTTTGCTACAGTAACAGGTCAATAACACAGGAGTAAAATGCTCATTTCTTCAGGGCCATCCATTGGAACAGGCTCCAAAACTGAAGCAAAATGAAAATGTTATTCTCCATGTGATGATAAAACTTCTTTGTGTGTTATCATAAACAGATCATTACTAGAAAGACTACAAGAAAATTTTGAAGGTTTTCTTGAAAAATAAAGGGATTTAGGTGAAAATGAGTGACCTGTTTTGGGAAAAACTGAAATTTTACATATGCATTATTCATTGGAAATCACAAAGTTATCCCTGTAATACATTATATACCAATTTTAACATGAGGGACAGGGGAAAAGTCACAAGAATTTTGAAAATACTCTCATAACAATTAACTTACGAAGTAAATGAGGCCTCTCTCTCTCTTTCTCTGTCTGCCTCACTGATAAAGCTGGATGTAAATTAAAGAAGATTCAAAAACCACTACATGTGAATATCACCTAGTCTGTGTAGTGTGCCAAAAGCTGTTTTGTTACACACTACTTAGATGAGTTTTTGGTCCTTTTTAGGTAAATTTTTAAGAAAATTGATTGTGGATTCTTAAATCATTGTTGACCTGGAAATATTGATGGGAAAACCTACCCTTAAAATTCATGACAATAGATTCCTTTGAGGACAAGAGAGCAAGAGAAATGGTACCAATTACATTTTTAGGTATTTGTTCTAAAGAATATTAATGGTGATATAAATGTAATAAAATATTTATATGTCAATATCTATAGAGATGGTATGAATGGGAAATTTTCTAAATGCCAGCAAATATTTTCAGACAGTGTTTCTCAACTCTTGTTTAAGAAAGTGACTCAACAACTTGAAATGTACATATCATGGTTAAATATATTAGGTTAAGCCTAGGGTATCAGGATATATGACCATATCCCCAGATAAATATACTCCTAAATTAGAACCAACAGTGATGCAAATTAAATGTTTTTCAAAATATTTTCTTACAACAACCATACAAGTTAGGTCATTCTTTTCTACATTTTACAGATGAGGGAGAATACATTATGTGCATGTGTGTTTACAAGATTTCATGTGCCTCTTTCTATTGCAGCTGAATTTCAAGTTGTGCTTACATTGTTTTGTGTACCATTTTGGGCATTTTTCCAATTAAATCACAGAATGGACAGATGAAAATACAGATCCCAGTTTCCATCACATAACTGAAATAAGAAAAGTGCAACTCGTACATCAGGAAAGATTGACATGAAAATCTGTTGCTTAGAATTAGGAAGGTTGGGACTCAGCCAGGGCCTTGGACATTTCTTAGTTTCCAGCATCGTCAACCGGATACAAGAGGGTTTATGATCAGAATAGCAGTCATGTGTATTATCAAGCTCTGGTAGACTACAGAATCAAGAAAGAGATGTCTTATATAGCAGATATTTTACTAATATTGCAAGATTAAATATACCTGTGTAAATTTTAAAGGAAAAGGTGTTTCTTAATATTTATTATTTTTGGTAACTAAAGCAGTGGACAGTAATCTACATTTGTGATAATTATGTCCAAAAATTGTGTGCATGTATCTGACTCTGTGATATATAAACTAAATGCAATGAAGACAAGGATAAAACTTTAATATTGAATAATTTATACACAAACAATATTTATGCACAATTTATGTACAAAGGCTGGGTAAGTGCTTACATCATTATAAGATGAAATCAGAAAGATAAAAAATGAAAAATTCATTATTTTTTAGCATAATGGCTCAAAACAAAATGTTCTGATTGAAAAGCATTAACTTTAATTTTTAGATAATGCAGTCCTAGACTTTATACTATTTGAATACATCTTAATCAAGGAAATTTGTAGCATTTTATGAGTATAAAATATGGACTGTTTCATTGCTTTTCAATGTCCTTCCAATATAATGAGATTTTCTTAAAAGGAGATGGCTTAACTACCTGTGTACTTTTTGGAAATGTTTCCCAAATTTTACTGCAAGCAAGGAAATCTACCTCATTGCTTTTCTTACACTGTGCAGTAGAGTATAAGTAAAGTAACAGTGTACAGAGTAGGTGGAAAAAAAACCACCCAACACTGAGTCCTTGACGGTGGGGTTTATCAAAGTAGAGCAATGCTGCTGAAGGTTGGTGATCTCTGGTGGGAATTATTTGCTCACAAATACTTGAACTCAAAATATATTTGGTGAATTTTTGTTTCATTTTTTTCAATGAAATGTATTTAAACGAGCTCAAGCAACATGGAAAGACATAATCTCACACATGTCTCAGAATTCTACCTCATGGGCTTCTCAGAGGATCCAGACCTCCAACCCATCCTCTTTGGACTGATCCTGTCCATGTACCTGGTCACAGTGCTGGACAACTTGCTCATCATCTTGGCTGTCATCTCTGACTCCCACCTGCACACACCCATGTACTTCCTCTCCAAGCTGTCCTTGGCTGACATCTGTTTCACTTCCTCTACAGTCCCAAAGTTAATTGTGGACATCCTAGCTCACAGTAGAGTCATCTCCTATGTAAGCTGCCTAACACAGATGTCTCTTTTTCTCCTTTTTGCATGTATGGATGACTTGCTTCTGACTGTGATGGCCTACGACCATTTTGTGGCCATCTGCCACCCCCTCAACTACACAGTCATTATGAACCCTCAATGCTGTGTCTTACTACTTTTGCTGTTAGTCTTTCTTAGCTTTTTGGATTCCCAGGCTCACAATTTAATTGCCTTACAAATTACCTGTTTCAAAGATGTGGAAATTGCTAGTTTCTTTTGTGACCCATCTCAACTCCTTGACCTTTCATGTTCTGATACCTTAATCAAAAGCATAGTCACGTATATGCTTGGTATCCTATTTGGTTTCTTTCCCATGTCAGGGATCATTTTCTCCTACTATAAAATTGTTTCTGTTCTTCTGAAAATCCCATCATCTGGGGGGAGGTACAAAGCCTTCTCTACCTGTTTTTCTCACCTGTCAGGTGTTTGCTTATTTTATGGAACAAGCATTGGAACATATTTTGGTTCAAGTGCATCATATACTCTCAGCAAGGGCATAGTGGCCTCATTGATGTACACTGTGGTCACCCCTATGCTGAACCCCTTCATCTACAGCCTGAGAAACAGGGACATTCTTAGCACCCTGAAGAGGCTCTCTTTTTGGCATCTCTAATCCCAGGACCTTTGCCATTTATTATGAATATAGTTTAAAAATGTGATGAAAAAGAAAATATAAAACTTATCTGTAAATACTCCCTCCTTGGTTTTATTGCTTTTGAAGTTTGAAGTCTTTTGATTTATATGAGATTTCATTACAGAGTCATGGGTGTTTAAGTGGTCGTATTTAGTGTTCTTCATACAGGTTATGTTCTTCGTACAATTTCATTTGGGAAAGTGTAAATTTTCAGGAGATGGGTAAGAGTGGTGGTTGCACAAAAATATTATAATATATGTAAGCAAACGCTGCACCTAAAATTGCTTAAATTTGTACCTTTAGATATGTATGTCTTTCCACAATGAACAATCAAAATGAAAAGCTGAGGTCTTGTTTCAAAAGGAAAAAATTAACAAAGATAATAAATCTCTTAAATCTTCTACTTGTAAGGGAAGAGCTCACAATTTTTGGTGATATTCATTCTTTAAACTTTCATTAAATTTCAAATATTTCTAAAATTGAAATAATATGGACCAATATGGATAAATATAAGGTGTGTGCATTGAGATTTCAAGGTAGTAAGATATGACATAACTAGTCAATTCTAGTGTTTGACATCGTGAGACATCTGTATGTCCTCTTTCCTGTTCAACTCAGACAGGAAGCCCATATTTGACATTGTCCATATCAATTCCCTGGGCTGTTCCTGAGCTTTTTCTGGTCCTTAGGGAGATGAGGAGTCTCTGCTATATTTGAGAATTCCATAGAAGACACACAGCTTAACTCTGAAAGAGTTGGATAGAGGAAGGACTATTGGACAAATTACTTCCCATCATGAATGAATGTATGAAAACATACATGAATGTTTGGACAGTGAGATGAGCTGATGATTTTGCAGTTTAAGCTCAGAGGACTGTGAAATGTATGTACTTGGTCACTATGGGGGACCAAAAATCTCAGTCAGTTTTCCTTTCCACCCACACTGATTCTGCTTCTCAGAGGTATCTAACCCATGGTAGTATACTATGGTTGTCAGTAAACTAGTGCCTCAGCATCTCAAAAAATTATGGTAAAGACAAGGATGACAATGGTCAGGATGAAAATAACCATAATGTCATGAATCAATAACTGAAAATTTACTCAATGGCAGCATCTAAATTATGTATTCTATGTACTTCATTTCATTTTTGTGCACAATATTTCTGAATAAAAGCTTCTCTATTATTATTGTAAAAGGAAATACAGGCTTTGTATTTTTGTGTAATTAATTACAAGTTATTGAATAGAAAATAGTTATGAAATATTTACACAAGGTTGTCAGAAAACACACACAGGCACTTTACCAGGCAAATCCTGGCACATATTTCCCTTGACAGTCCAAGCACCCATTTCTCTTTCCTGTCACTCCAGGAAGGACCCATTTTTACTCTACTCTACCCCTAGGAGTCCCAAGAAGATCACTGTGGAGAGATCAGTGAAAGCTACTTCATCCACCTTAGGAAGGATATCTAACTTAAGAAGTAAAGATCAAAGATTGAGAAAGTCTACAATGATTAGTTTTTCTTTCATGCCTGATCCCCACTCCATACTTTCCTTGAAGCTGTATACATCCTGCTTCTCTCTTATACATCATCCTTCTGAACATCTACAAAGGAAATCAACTCACATTAGATTTCTCTCCCACTCTGAAAACTGAAGAGAGTTTAATTTTCCCATATATAACTACAGTGTTGACATAACACCTTTAGCTGGAAACTTTATGATGGTTAAGAAACAAAATGATTTGTTGTTCCCCCAAAGAATCTGACAATTTAATTGGGAATCTTGTCCCCACATCTTACTAGCACGTAAAGTGTTTCAAGTTGAGTTGTTTTTATCTTTGACTTCTGACTTGATTTCTAGTTAGTACTACTATATTTAGCAACTATCAAACATATAATGGATGCTCCTTCAATTATTACTATGTAATTAATATATAATATAAGGCTAAAATTCAAAGTAGGTATCAATAGAACAAATGATCATTGGTTTAATTTTATGACACTCAAAATATTCTGCTATCTCAAGTTGTCATTTTCTTTTTCACATAATGGGAAATTTTGTATTTCCTTTCTGCAAATATATGTATGCATTTAGAGAAAATTCATTGCTGACTCCCTAGCTTATATCTCTATCCTGGCACACAAAAGTAATTAAAAACAAAAATCTTTGCTAAACAATAAGTAAATTCTTTTGGCTCACAATAAGTGAGAGTTACTCAGAGAGCAGAGCAAAGATTTTCATGGATATAAAAACTACATAAATAAAGAAAAGAATCTAATATCTTCAGTGGGGCTGAGATATATATTACCATTTAAATCATCACAGGCTCCAGTGTCCCTAGAAAATAAAATATTTAGGTCTGTAAAGTGCTTTATTTGAAAAGAAAACCCATAGTAAATAAATGCTTGAGTTCTAAACTTCTGTAATGTACATGTATGTTGTAGAAATGAGTGATAGTTTCCACATTTCCACTGAGGAATAAGATCAGATAGAACTGCATAAATTTATATACATTGTACATTTATTAGCAGGTAAATGCCACATATATTACAGATTAATTTCCCATATCTCATCCCACTTTACATTCTCCTCTAATGCAAGCTGAAATGTCTTAATCAGTAGTGATTCAAGGATTAGTACTAGACATAACTCAGGGAAATTTTTGAGACTATACCTTTAGCGTAATCTGATGTATATGTTAGGACTTATTTTTTATTGGGAAATATTATTTTATTGAGTATATTAAACATGTTGGAGTTAAAACAAACACCCTCCACTCACATAGTGTCTGATAATTTTCACTTGAGAGAAATGAAGAGAGGTACAAGAATGTTGAAAGGATACCATCATGATAATAAAATATCAAATTATATCATGACCATTTATCTGATCAAGCTGAATAACACTGAAAGCATTTGAAATAGATATAATTACTTGCCAGAAAGCCTTGAATGTACCCGTGCATATAAACTAATACATTTCACGCCAATAGGTATTTATTAAACTGCTTAGAAGATCATTAGTTAATTTCAGTGTATGTTTTTAAGAAAACATTTTATGGGTACTAAAGAAATATTAACTATATTTGTAGTAAGATTTTTGAGAATCCGTTTAGGGATCCACAAGTCTATACTGACATGAGGACATCGACAGACAGATCCACTCACCCAATTCTTGACATGCATTGCCTTTACGGATATGTGTGAAAGAAAATGAAATCATGTAGAGCTGTAAATAACTAAAGTTTAGTAAAAAATTATTTAAATCTGCATGAGGTGTCAAATCTATATAACGTATCAAATTTGTACAAAATTCAAATCTGTATAAAGCGTCAATTCTGAGGTAAGCATTAACGAATGTTGATGTTTTAGTATAGGTAGTGGATTTCTTTATGGTAAGCTAATCCTAAGGAATTATTCTCTAAATTGAGAAAATATTCTAAGGCAGTGGTCTTCAACCTTGGTGTAAAGAAATATCACTTAAGAACTACAAATGAAGGTATTCTGTATACATAGATTTCAAATTGAGGGTATAGTAAGTGGGTATTAAAAATGTTCCCAATTATATATATTGATAAATTAGACCAACGTTTTCTATCTATGCAATGTTGAAGAGAATTTTTGCAAAAGTCCTATCAGCTAAGTATTTATAATCTCCATTTTCAGATTTAAAAAAATCAGCCCAGGTGTGTTTACACTATTATGTTAAATTTTCCATTTGCATTTCCCCTAATTGAACCATAGTAAAACCTGAGTAATAAACTTGCATTGTCTCCAGATAGCTAAAGAAAGTGCATTGCAATCTAGGGTCAGAAATTTGAAGAGAAAATCTACTAACTAAGCACAAAAAGCTTTGGTCTAAAATCTGGAGTTTTGAGCTTTTCCTCTTACTGAAATGCTCAATCATAAATAGGAGGATTGGTCTGGGGATTTAGCTCAGTGGTTCTGCTGCTTGCCTCACAAGCACAAGGTCCCAAGTTCAATCCCCAGTACCAAAAAAATAAATAAATAAAATAAATAAACAAATAAATAAGAGGGTTTATATTCATAAAAATGATGAAATGATATTTTTAGTACATCAGAGTATATAGAAAAGAAGACAAAAAATAAAAACCATTTTACACACCAGATATTTTGCCTAGAATGAATTGGTTCGATAAAATACATAACTAAAAGATTAAACATATATATATATATCTTTTATACTTTAGTGTTTCTCAATCATAGACAAAAGAAATGTGCACTAATGCCATTTTAGTGATCAGTGATGTTCTTTGATTAAATACATTAAATAAGTACATATCTACTCAAATTTGAATTCCACCAAAGGTAAAGACACATGGTATGCCTTATATGATTTTAAAAAGAGAACAAAATATGAATGAGAACTTAAATTCACCAAGAAGGGAGATCATAGATTCACTGAAGGATTAAAACCATAAATGATAAAGATAACATAACAATGTTTTTATTATAAACCAACAAATTAATTAATATACAGATAGCACAATTCTATCAATGTGTAGTTTTTTCAAATTATTTAAGTCACTGGAATTTCTATTTTCTTAAGAGTAAAATAATGTGTATTTGACTGCTTTCTAGTATCCAATTCGAATTACTTCTTTTATTACAAGCAAAGAGCTCTTTTTTATTTTTTCCTTCCTCTAAAAACGTAGGATGAATTTTTCAGTGATTATGTATTTGTTATCACTAAGAGTCATGAGTTTCTAACAATTAAGTGTTTTTTCTAACATTTGAGTATTCTTTCTAATATTTGAGTGTTTTTAATGTAGGTTTGGACAATAAGAGGTGACTATCAGAAAAACCAACAATGCAAGAATTCTAACAGAATGGTCTTATAAATAAATTCTTGAGGATGTGAAATTTTCCAACTCTTTTGTGCTCCTAAATCAAGAGTCTTTCTTAAGACGCCTTGTTCTGAACACTTCTCCATGAACATTATCACACATCTTCCCATCACCATAATGATTATTTCATCTTTCAGGGATCCTTTCTATTACTATATAAATATTTCCTCCATTTGGAAAATTCAAACATTAGGTTGGAATTATAATCCCTTCTCTTTCTGTGGGTATCACCTGTAAGATTTCTGAGGAATTTATGGAAGAGACATTGTAGAGTTTCTTGGTTCAGCTATGTTGGTGACTGCTAAGGCAGTGCATCAGGTAAAACACTTGCTAAAAAGAGAAAATTAAACGTACACAAAAACTAGCACATTTGGGGGCAATCGGTATTTTAGACTACATTAAAGAGCTTAAGGTAATTTTACCATAACCTCTTTAAAAAAACAGTTTTTGGCTATTAAACCAATACTAGGTACATATCAGGTAAGCTTTGAAGCAAAGTGTTTAAAGATACATAAACCTATACAGACTTGAGAACATGGAGAGGAAAATGTACTCACCTGTTTCTTGAGAGCCCTTGACTTGGGGATAGGTGTGTGGGAAAATGGAATCATGTAGAGTAACCAAGAATTGCAGTTTTATAGACAATACTTCAAATCTCTATGAAGAATCAATTATGAAGCCTGTACTATTACATATCTATATCTTAGGTAGTGGGAATTATTGATTTATAGTACAAAGCACTAAGGAGTTGTTTTCATTTATAGATAAGGAAATAGCACAGGTGTTTCTCATAATTTTCTTCTTTTTTTTTCATTTTCCCCTTTTGAATCATACTGGAGAGCAGATTAATAAAGCTGTTTTCTTCCAGTAGTTGAAGAAAAAGAATTTCAGTACATCTTTCAGAAAAGATTGATGTGAAAAAATCTCATAACTAGGCATAAGAAGGTTGGTGATGATGCCGGAAGTGTTGAGATTTTCTTGGTGCTACAGTTTGCAACCATATATATGATTTGCAATAAAAAAATAATGAAAGAGTATTCACAGGCCACTGAAGCATACAGAAAAAAGGACATTACAATATTTTTAAATTATGAATTACAAGTTTTGATTAAGTGTTCCAATAATACTTCCCTAGTTGTTACCCAGTATACTAATAACTCTAAATTTAATCTGTCCTAATGTTTTGGAATAAAATAAGGTATATTTTACTGTCCTAACTTCCTTTACTTAGGATATTCTTCTCAAATGGAGAAACCTGTTTGTCTCTATTTTTTCACAGAAGTGTTGGCTTTGTTTTACTGTGATAATGCAATGCTTAATTGTAATGATCTTGATCTTTTTCAGTTGAGTGACTCTCAAGCAGATTTTTATAGAATGATGTGAAAGACAAAGAATTTAACATTGAAAGAAGTTTAATAAGATTTTGCTTATCACACCTGAGAAGTGTTGCTAAAGTATATTGACGTCAGGTGGGAATATTTTACTTTTGAAAACTTGAATTCAAAACACATAGACTGTTGGGGATCCATATACTTGTTTCATTTTCTTCACTTTGTTTGCTTTTCAAACTGAGTTTACCAATACAGGGCCATCTATTTTGCCACTTCTCAGAATTCCATTTCAGAAAATTCTCAAAAAGCTAAGAAGTGCAGCTTGTCCTTTGTGTTCTGTTCCACTGCTCAGTACTATGCTGAATCTTCATCTGGGGCCTGAGGAACAGGACTTTAAAAGTCCTCTGAGGAAGCTCCATAGCAGGGCAACCTACTCTCAGGATCTGTGGCATCTATTTCTAATGAAGGGTAGAAAAGGCAGGAAAACTACCATGTAGACCTATATGAGACCTACTTATTGGAGATTTTAGGTTTTAACATATCATCATGTTGCAGAGTGAAATAGTTTTTTCAAGGTTAGGAGGAGTAAATAACATGGAGTTTGAAAATCAATACTAAAAAGAAAAAAAAACAAAATAAGAAAAAAAGCCAAAATCAATACTAGGTTTAATTTTGAAAGAGGAAATATGTCTAGAAATGTATGCTGGTGATGGTTGCACAACAAGGTGAACAAAATTGATCCCACTAGAAATTCACATAATGAATGGTGACATATGTGAAAAAAGGAAAGCAAGATGGCTTGTAGACATAATAGTACCAATTAGAGTGCATCTTATGATGGTAAACTCCAGGGCCAGTGGAGGAATATTAGAGAACCATCATAGCATAATGCCCAGTGGAGAGGACCCAGTGGAGACACTAGACCACCTACTCAGGCCCTCACTTGTCTTTCTCCAGGAAGGGGTGGCAGGGAGAAGCTGGGAATGACCCAGTTTAGTCCAGGAGAGCTACTTACTAGGTTCTGCCACTTAGTCTCTCTTTAGCTCTCTGTATCTGCTGTCTTGTCTCGGTCACAATATTTTGTTTATAGGTTTTTACAATTGTGTATTCTGTAAGGAAGATATATATATTTGAATAGAAATCTGAAGCAATTCTCCTGTCTTGTACCCTTATTGTACCCTCATAGGGTTCTGAGTTCTTCCTTATAATGAACACTATCTGATTGCTATCAAACTGAGCAGATGCAGTAAAATAAAATGATAAAGTAAAATAAAGATGGATCCTAATAAAAATATAAAAAATAAAACCAGTAAATTGTACCTAGACCTTCCAATGAGTAGAAGAATAACTTGCAAAAGTTTGGTGGGCATACATTATCTTTTCTTTTTCTTCCACTAACAATAGGTGTTCCTTAGAGAGTGGGACAAAGTGGACCAATTCGTTTAATTGTGAGCTCTGTGCCCAGATTCTCCAAGGCCATATAATAGTCAATAACCAGCATTTACCTCCAGCCTTTCTGTTTGGTGTCTCTGGTTCACTGGGCTCTAAGCCAATGTTTTCTCCTCTCATGCTTGTCCACATCAGGAAGCTGCTATCAGACACAGTATTCATAATAAGGCTGGGGAAGGAACCAGAGCCCTGTAAGGGTACAAGGCAGAAGAATTCTTCAGACTTGCAACCAATGGCCTTGAACTAGCACAAAAGCAGCTTTGTCCAGTAAGTATTGAGGGAGAAAGAACTATCAGAAATGTTTTATTCTTTATGAGGACTAACAGGACAGCTCTGGGAGCCAGACAAAGGAATACTAACAGAAAACTTTCAGCTAGGCAGACTGTGAAGATTCTGTCCTGTGTTGGGTAAGGGTCCAGATAACTCATTCACTTTTAACTTCCTCCTACACATGTTGCACTTCATAGACATCTCACCTACAAAAGCTTAAACTGGGCCCCTCTAAACTCTTCCTTTTTATTCCAGAGGATTATGAAGGGAGTAAATACAAACAGCAGGAGGATGAGTGTAAGCACAATAATATGAACTATATATGAGGAAGTCCTAGATTCCCAGCTCTGAGCTATGTCCATGACATATTTCAATTTATTTCATTTCACATGTACAGTCATCCACCAATCAAAAATGCCCACTTTTTTCCTAAAGAGGAAAGAATTTTTTGGATTGGTCTGTCTGAACCCACACGAGACAGCCTGCCAGGACAATGCTGACAAGCTATTCTCCTCACAGCCCCGGCATCACTTCCCTGTCACTCCCGGAGGACCCTCTTTGCTCTCTGTGCTCTTCTTTGGTGATACTTGGTTGATCACAGGATAGAACAATGTGTGCTGCCTGCTTTACTCAGCATAGGAAGGAGATCTGTGCATCACACTATGATCATAGAAAGAGCAGAAACATGATAATTCTGGACACATTTTCATCATGCAGTTATCTAGTATATACTTGCAGTATTCTACATCTTCTAAAATGTTTGTGATCTGCCCACTAAAACTGAAAAGGAAATGTGTGGTCAAATATAATTTAATTTCTGCTGAAGTAATTTGCAAGTTTAAAAATGTACTTCAGATATGCCTGTGGTTTATATCTCTAGATATTGGTTGAAATTTTTCTCATGGCTGGGAAGCAGTGAAGAAGGTTAGTGCATTGGATTCTGGGCCTGATAATTAATCTTTTTTAAAGTCATGTTTGCAGTACTAATGATTGCATTCCTTGTGGGGAGTTGGTACATGCATACAACACATCTCAATTACTATTTTATCTCCTTCATTTCCCCTCTCCCCCTTCTCCATTTCTTGTTTTGTCCTTTGTTTATAATTTGTGTTTTTCATATAAGAGAAGCCATGTGATATTTAAGGTCATGTGTCAGATTTATTGTACTTAATATGACCTTATGACTATGACCTGTGACACATTGTTAGCATCTCTATGACACAGAGTTGTCAAAAGATTTTCTCTACCTTATACAACTGAACTGAACAAGAAATAGATGCCCAGTGCTTTCCATGTGTTTAATATATGGCAGATGTATAAAATAAGGTTAAAGTATAATTTAGATTGTATTATTATTAGTCATAATGCTACTTTACTTATCATTCACCTAAAATATCCTGCACTTCAAGTAAATATTTTCCTATATCTATAATAGGATATTTAATTTTTTTCTTATATAAGTATGTGCTATAAATTTGTAGAGAAATGACTAACTTTGGCTTCTGATTCTGCAAGCCTAAATCATATTTGGCATAGAAGAGGTATCAAAAAGAAAAACTTCTGTTAAGCTTTGGAAATATCTTACCTATTTGTTACAAAAATTCACTGTTGTCCATGCTGTTTCTACATACTTAGTGATTGCTGGTCTGGATTATTATCTCTTTGAAGGAATGTCCAACAGAATAAGAGATAAGAAATAGCTCTTACTTATGTCTCCATCATGAACAAAAGAGCCCTAACATTTTGTTGAAAAACATTTACATTCTCCAATTATTCAAATTTGTACTAGACATATTTGTGGGCATAAAAACAGATAAGTTATGGTAGAAAGCAAGGAACATACTTTCTCCAGTTGGTAACAGGATTTGGGGATAATAAGAGAGGAGAGGACTGAGATGGAAAGAGAAAGTAAAAGTAAAAAGATGTGTTTTATATATTTTCCAGCTCTGCTGATGAATGTAGTTGTTATATATCATAAACGTATCAATAAATATCACTCTTATATGAATGAGCAATCAAAGTGTAAAAAGTCAAATAACTTACAGATGCATATCATAAAATTCTTTTAATTCTGAAGACTTTTTCTGGATTATGATATTTTTGTGTACTTCAAAGAATTTTTAAAACTAAAAGAAAATAACAAGGGGCAGATAGACAAGCATCCTTTATGCTTGAGATGGTTCATACTTGGGAGTCACCTTATGTTAGGGTGGATCACCTTTTGAAAATTACTTTCATCAGTAACTCACTATTTCTATAACAATGGAATTATTTGTTTGAGGAAATGATTCTATGATAACCTTTTATTAATTTTCAAACATTCCTTAGGTGCTACACAGACTGTGCAGATAGATGAAATTTTCCCAGTGTCTCTTATGCAGCAAGAGCACAGAGAGGGGCAGGATGTATACTCATAGTGCACATGGCAGCAGGTTACTTACAGAGACTTCAGTGTTGATTTCCTGTATTTCAAACCAGGGCACCGTCTCTACTATGAAGACAAATGGAAATATTATTCTCTACAAATCATGAGATTTCTTAGTAATTATGCAAGGACTATTATTAGATGTTTATCGGGATATTTTTGATAGAATACATTAACAGTAATAGCCTGTATTTGATTAGGATGAATTCATTTCACACAAAAATATAGGTGGTTATTAGTAGAATAAAATATGGCTGACCTGTTGAGTTTTATATAAATATCTCCAACAATATACTAACCAGAAATATTCATTTGTGAGATATGGAGAGAAATGGAAGGATTTGAAAGGATTATAATAAATTCACTAAATAATGTTCCCACCTAGGGTGAGGCTGCGCATTACGTAAAGCATTTGAGGTAGGCAATTCACAGAGAGACTTAAAACTACCTGTCATTTTAATATAGCACAGTGAGCTGGATAATGTAACATTTTAGACTATGTAGATGAGCTAGAGGCACTTTGTAGGTAAAAAATGTGTAAAACTGTTTTGGGTGCACAAATCAAATATAGGTTATGGAAAAATAGCTAGATAGATAGCTAGATAGATAGATAGAAAGGTAGATGTTTCTTTCGTGGAATACATGTCCAGGAGAATGGAATAATGGATAGATACCAGGCAAGGTGCCACTGAGCTAAATCCCCAGCACTATTTTTAAATATTCTTAAAACCTTTCTACCATATCTTTAAAAAGTAGATAGTTACTGTTTCCACTTTATAGAGGAAGATAACATTAAAATGTATTTATATAATTTTCTTTTATTATATTTTTTTAAAATTTTATTTTAATGTAATCCAAGTAGATACTCATAAAGAAAACATAAAACCAGTTCTATGGAAAAACAATTTTCATAACAAAACTAATTACAGAATAATGATTGCAAATATCCTGTGTATCATGATTCAAAGAGAATATTTACATTACTTTCTGTTCTTTTCCTTTTGCATTTATCTCAAATGATCATGTTGCGAGACAAGCAAATAATAAACCCAATTTGCCTTTCAGTAGTTTAGGTTAGAGAACTGGAATTATGTACAAGGAAGGATTGATGCAAATACCTCATATGTCATAGGAATGGTGGGGCTTGAACTGGGACTTTAGATTCTAACCTGGCACTAAAGTATTTAATCACACAAAAGTGGGTTTTATGTTCAGAAGAAGAAAATAAAAACAGTATTTCCATGACACTCATTATGGAACACAGATGGAAAAAAATCAAAGCTGCATCTTCCTTACTAGACAATTTACTGAGATAGAATGGGGTTAACATAAATAAATTTATAAAAATATCAAGTGTTTTTTATACTTGACACTGCAGTCCACAGTAATGCCACACTTGTGTCACTGATGATATTGGGTATGTGCAGGTAACTTAAATTTATCAAAACTTGAAGTCCAACAAAGTTAGTCCAACAAGCTATATTATAAATACTTTTCAAAATTCAAACAAAATCTGAGTGAAGACCATAAAAGAAGGAAATCAAAAAATATGTGCTGAAAATTCTCAGAAGATAACTGTCATATGATATTTTCTCACTGTGAACTATCAAAGTTAACAGTGGAGATGGGAATGGGGAAAAGGAATTAAGACATGTTGTGTACAGGTACAAATTTTCTATGATGAAAGCAATCAATATGTATGAAAAATAGCTACTAATAAAGAAAGTTAAAAGGTTCAAAAATTAACTTATGTTGAGGTTATGCAGTCTTAGTTCTTGTGCAGTGCTTTAAGTATTCTAAATCAAAGAATGTGTGCTGTTGTTTAGTACTTGGTGCCCATTCTTTCCTTTTTGCAACCATCTTTTCTTCTTTAAAGGTGTTCAAATCATACAGAACCACAAATCTAACCTATGTCTCAGATTTCCACCTCATGGATCTCTTGGAGTATCCAAACCTGCAGCCCATCCTCTCTGGACTCTTTCTGTGTGTGTACTTTGTCACAGTGCTTGGGAACCTACTCATCATTCTGATCCTCAGTACTGACTCCCAACTAAACACCCCCATGTATTTATTCCTCTTTAACCTGTCCTCTGACATCTGCTTCATCCCCACCATGGTCCCAAAGATGATTGTGGACATCCAGTCTCAGAGCAAACTCATCTCCTATGTGGGCTGCCTCACACAGAGCTCTCTACTTCTCATTTTCTTTTTTTTTTTCCTTTCAAATTCTTTTATTGCTACATTTTAGTTATACAATACGTTTACATTTATCATTGGGTGCTTTTACCTGTACATGTATCTTGGTTCTTATTTTTTCCTCATTATGTGTGTGCCCTTCACCCTCACCAGCCTTCATTATTTACATAGATTTCATTTCCATTTTTTTCCTTTTGCATAATTTTTCCTTTTCCTTCTTTCCTTTCCACTTCTCATCCCACCACTCCTACACCTTTGGACATTTTAATATTGCCAATTAAAAATTATTTGTTTTAATCATTTTAATCCTTATTTACACTTTCAGTTTCTCACACTAGAGAAACTATTCAGTACTTACATGTGTGTCTCATTTATTTCACTTAGGAGTGTGGGCCCAATATGCATCCATTTAGCTATGTCTCTACTTTCTCATTCTTTATGGCTGATTAGTACTCTGTTTTGTAAAAACCCCACATCGTCTTTATCCAATTTCCAGTTGATACACACATGGGCTGTTTCCAAGCTTAAGCTATTACAGACTGTGCCACTATAAGCATGGGTGCACATATACAGCTGTGGTATGGTTCTTTTAATTCGTTGTGGAAGATACCCAGCAGGAGAATAGCTGGGTCAAATGGGTTCTCTACTCCAAGTTCTTTGAGTTATCTCCTTACTGATTTCCACAGTGGTTGCACCAGACTGCACTCCCACAACCAATGGAGAAGGGCTCCTTTCTCCCACACACACCCCCCACACCACGTGTTATTCATTCATTTCTTCATAGCAGCCACTCTTTCTGGGTTGAGGTGGAATCTCAGTGTTGTGGCATCTGCATCTCTTGAATGACCAGTGATGTTGAACATTTTTTCATGTATTTATTTGCTGCTTTTACTTCTTTGTCTGAGAAATGTCTGTTCATTTCAGATGCCCATTCTTTAATTGGGTCTGAATTTGGGGGCTCTGATTTTTTTCAATTCTTTATATATGCTAGATAGTAGACCTTTGTCTGAGGTACAGCTACTAAAACTTTTTCCCGTCTTGTAGATTGTCTGTTAGATCTGTTGGTGGTTTTTCTTTCAGTGGAGAAGCTTTTTAATACAGTGAGATCCCAGTTGTTGATTCTTTGTGCTAGTTCCCCTGCTACTGAGGTTTTGTTCATAAATTATTTTCCTATGACAATGTCAAGAGTTTTACCTAAGTTATCTTCCAGCAAGTTTAGTGTTTCAGTCTTAATATTTACATCTTTAATCCACTTTGATCTTAATTTAGTGAATGGTGATACATATGGGTCTAGTTTTAATCTCTGGCAGGTTTAAATCACTTTTCCAACACCATTTATTAAATAGGCTATCTTTCTTTCAATGAGGGTGGTTGGTTCCTTTGTCAAAGATGAGGTGGCTGCGTATGTCTGAAGTTGTTTCTGCATCTTCTAATCTATTCCACTGATTCTCAGGTCTTTTCCTTTGCCAGTACCATGCTGTTTTTATTCATAATAGCTTTGTAGCATAGTTTCAAGTTGGGGATTGTGATATCCCCACCATGTCTCTGTTGTCTAGAATTGCTTTTGCTATTCTAGGTCTCTTCAGGTTCCAAATGAATTTTTGGCTTGTTTTCTCTAGTTCTCTGAAGTATATTGTTGAAATTTTAATCGACATTGCATTAAATCTATGTATTAGTTTTGGAAGTATGGACATTTTCACTATATTAGTTCTTCCTACCCAGGAACAAGTGATGTCTTTCTCTTTTCTTATATCCTCCTCGATCTCCTTTTTCAGAGTGCTGTAATTTTCAGTTTAGAGGTCTTTTGCTTCCTTTGTGACATTGATTCCTAGATATTTCATTTTTTTGCTATAGTAAAAGGAATTATTTTCTGAATTTCTATCTCAGTGATTCTGCTATTTCTGTATAACAAGGCTATTGTTTTTTTAATGTTGACCTTATATCCAGCTACTCAACTGCATTTGTCAATTAAGTCTAGAAGTCTTTTATTTATTTATTTATTTATTTATTTATTTATTTACCAGGGATCAAACTTGGGACCTTGCACTTGCGAGGCAGGCGCTGGAACCACTGAGCTAAATCCCCGGCCCATAGAAGTCTTTTGATTGAGTTTTCTGGGTCTTCTATGTAAAGTATCATATCATCAGCAAATAATGACAGTTTCACTTCTTCTTTTCCTATCTTCATTCCTTTTATTTCTATCTCTCTTGTAATTGCTGTGGCTAATATTTCCAGAACTATATTGAACACGAGTGGTGATAGTGGGCATACTTGCCTTGTTCCTGATTTTAGCATGAAAGTTTTTAGTTTTTGACCATTTAGCATGATGTTGGCTGCTGGATTTTCATAGATAGTCTTAATCAGGTTGAGATAAAGACTTGCTATTCCAATTTTCTGTAGTGTTTTTATCAGGCATGGGTGTTGGATTTTGTCAAATGCCTTTTCTGAATCTACTGGGATAAGCATGTGTTTTTTGCCTTGACTCTGCTAATATAGTGAATTACACTTATTGTTTTACTAATGTTGAACCATCCTTGCATCCCTGGAATAAATCTGACTTGGCCAGGGTATATGATCTTCTTCATGACCCTCTGTATTCTTTTTGCCTGTATCTTGTTGAGGATTTTTGCATCTGTATTCATTAGGGAGATTGGTCTGTAGTTCTCTTTTTGGGTTGGGTTTTTCCCTGGTTTTGGAATCAAATTAATACTTGTTTCCAGGAATAAATTTGGAAGCCTTGCTTCCCTTTCAATTTCCTTGATGAGATTAAAGAGTAATGGCAATAGTTCTTCAAATGTCTTGTAGAATCCAGCAGTGAAGCCATCAGGACCTGGACTTTTCTTTGATGGTAAAATTTTTATTACATTTTCAATTTCACTCATTGTAATTCGGGTGTTTAGACTTTCTATATCTTCTTCATTTAACTTTGGTAATTCATATGTATCTACGAATCTGCCCAATTCTTTGTTTTCCATTTTATTAGAGCACAGGTTCTCAGACTAGGTATTGATGATCCTCTGAATTTCTGCTGGGTCTGTTGTGACTTCACCTTTTTCATTCTTATTTGCATGGATTTAAGCCTTTTCTTTCTTTTTTTGATAAATTTGGCTAGAGGTTTATCAATTTTTTTTAGTCTTTTGAAAAATCAACCCTTTGATTCATTCATTTTATGTATCATTCTCTTACTCTCCATTGCATTGATTTCTGCTCTGATCTTTATAATTTCCTTTCTTCTACAAGCTTTTGGTTTGTTATGTTCATCTTTTTCTAGGAGTTTGAGGTTCTGCATTAGGTTATTTATCTGAGTTCTCTTTGTTTTCCTAATATGGGCTTTTACTGCTGTGAATTTCACTCATAGTTCTGGTTTCATTGGGGCCCATAGATTTCTATATGTTGTTCTGGCATTGTCATTTACTTGTAGAAACTGTCTAATTTCTTCTTTAATTTCCTCTATAATGCATTGGTTGTTCTGGAAGGTTTTATTCAATTTCCATGTATTTGTGGGAGTTTTGCAGCTTCTTATGTTATTGACCTCAAATTTTATTGCACTATGGTCTGATAATATAGAGGGGGTAACTCCAGTTCTTTCCCATTTACTTAGACATGTCCTATGAGCTAGCATGTCGTCTATTTTGGAGAATGACCAGTGTGCAGTTGAAAAGAAGGTGTATTCCGATTTTGGGGGGGTGGAACACTTTGGAAACACCTATTAAGTCCATTTGTTCAATAGCTTGGTGCAGTTCTAGAATTTCATTGTTAATTTTTTCTCTAGATGATCAGTCTATTTGTGATAGTGGAGTATTGAAATTTCCCACTACAATTGTATTAGTGCTTATTTTATTTTTCATGTCGATTGATATTTGTTTTGTATATTTGGGGGCATTCATATTTGGTGCATATATATTAAGGGTTGTCATCTCTTCCTCTTGGATTGTTCCCTTTGCAAGGATGTAGTGACCATCTTTGTCTCTCTTAATTAGTTTTGGTTTGAAATCTACTTTATCTGCAAGTAAGATTGCTTCCCCTGCCTTTTTCTGGGTTCCTGTTGCATGGAGAACTATATTCCATCCTTTTCCTTTCAGTCTATGAATTTTCTTTGAGTGAGATGTGTTTCATGTATACAGCATATTGCTGGATTTTGCTTCTTAATCCATTCTGTCAGTCTATTTCTTTTGAATGATGAATTGAGGCCATTAACGTTGAGTTATAATTGACAAATATTGATTCATCCTTGTCATGATGTTTCACTGTTCTTGGGTCTTTTATTTCTTCTTTTTTCCCTTTTTCCTTTAGTTTCTTGCCTTGCTTAGTGGCTTCCCTCTGTTGGGCCTCATGGATTTGTGACCTTCATTGTCTTTTTCTGGGATATTGCTTAGAATTGTTTGGATTGTTGGTTTGGTGTTCATGAAATTCCTCAGGTATTCTTTGTCATGAAAATATCTAATTTCCCCATAGATTTTGAAAGACAATTTTGCAGGATACAACAGTTGGAAGTTTTAAGTTGGAAGTTATGTTCTTTTATTGCTAGAAATACTTCACTCCATGCTCTCCTTGATTTGAGGGTTTATGTTGAGACATCTGGTGTGATTCTGATGGGTTTTCTTTTGTAGGTGATTTGTTTCTTTTCTCTAACTGCCTGTAGGATTTTGTTTTTCTGTTAGGTTTCTGAGATCTTGACTACTATATGTCTAGGTGTAGCTTTTCTTGGTCATGGCTAGTTAGAATTCTATATACCTCACGTATCTGTATGTCCAATTCTCCTCCTCTGTCTTGGAAGTTTTCTACTATTACTTCTGTGAACAGTATTATTTATGTCAATTGTACATTCTCCTGCTTTTTCATGGACTCCTATCCATTTTATGTTATTCTTCTTTGCATCAGCTTTCAGCTGCTGGATTGATTTCTTGTGGTGCCTTAGTGTTTTTAAGAGATCTCTGTTTTTATGGTCCTTAGCCACAGTTGTGTCTTCTATATCTGATATTCTATCTTCAGATTCCCTTAATCTGCTCTGCATGCTTTCAATGGAGTTTTTAATCTCCTGAATATCTGTTTGAATCTGTTTCATGGATGCCGTTTCTTTCTTATTTTGGGTGATCATTGTTTCTATTTGTTTCTTATGCTGGACATTCATGGCTTCCAGCATGTTTCTGAGCTCATCTAATTTTTTTTTTAATCTGTTTCTGTTCTAGAGCCTCTAATCATGACTTTCACTCTGCTCACCATCTCTCTAGTTATCTGGGAAATTATTTCTGTTTTGAATTTTTCTACAGCCTCATTCATCTGTATTGTTACTTCTTGTGTTATCAGCTCAGGCTATCCAGGTGGTAGATTATCAGACTTTTCCACCTCGTTTCCTCTAGACTTTTTCTTCTGTGGGGTGGAAGTCTGAGTTTGTGCCTTATTTAAGTGTCTACTCATTATTTTTTGTACTGTCCATGGTTTAGTTCCTGGGTTGATACTTTGAAGTTGTTTATTGTAAGTATCTTTATTTAGAACACTTATGGAATGATTGCTTCTCAGAGGTGTCTTCAAGATATAGCTGGTCTTTAGATTTTGAGTCTCTAATGGCTCTGAGGCTGTCTCATTTTCATTATACCAGGAAGGACAACTGATTAGATCACTCACAACACCTTAGCCCAAGTGATGCAATCAACAACACAATAGCATCAAGTACCTCTTAGAAAATGACAATTTGTGGTAGTTATTAATCTATCACCTTTAACTGTGTGAATTAAATAAAAATCAAGGAAGAACAAACATATGTTTATAGTGAATAAACTTTTCATTATAGCAATTTTCCCTTTGGGATGGGGAGATAGAAGGCTTTGGGAAGGGAGGAATAGGTAAGTAAAAGAATAAGGGAAAGTTATCAGTGAGGCCAGAAGGCACAAGTAAGAGAAGGAAAGAGAAGAAAATAAAGATGAAGAAATATGAATTAGAGGCAGAACAGGAGCACAAAGGGAGATGAAGAACTATGTGGGACAGCGAGGGAGTGAAGCAGAGAGAGAAAGAAAAAAGAGAAAAATAAAAATTTTAAAAGAGTAGTAAACAAGAAAAAAATTTAAAATAAGAGCAAAAAATAGTGGTAATTTTGAAAATAACAACTAAAAGAAGAAAATGAAGGGCCTCCTTCAGGGTATGTCTCTGCTGTCAAAATAGACAATGTGGCAGCAGTGTGCAGTTATAAGTCAGTGAGTTCCCAGTAAGCCAGTCACAGACTCATGAGATTCAGACAGATTTCTGGCTGCAAGTCCCAAGTTGAGCTCCCTGACTTTCTGTAGGGGTGCACTATGCAAGGTTCTACTGCAGGTTCCAGCTGCCATTCCCCTGAAAATAGTCCAGGTTCTGACGAGAAGTGATGATCCCTCCAACTGACCAAGCATGGTGGTCTGGTGTGCCTTTATTGCAAAGATTCTCTTCACTTTTCCAGTGGGCTTCAGTTACCATCGGGGAGCCTGAGAGAGGCCCTCTCTCTGTTGCTCCCTTCTGCAGCTCAGGACAATGGCCTTTGTGCACCCCCCTGTGCTTCTGTAGTGTGTAGAAGGGTATCCAGGTGGTAGATTATCAGACTTTTCCACCTCGTTTCCTCTAGACTTTTTCTTCTGTGGGGTGGAAGTCTGAGTTTGTGTAAGAAGCTGTACAGCCAAGAGCCCAGGGAGTTTGGGGTGGTGGGGAATGGGGGTGGGGTGTGATGGTGGTGAGGGGTAGGTTGTTGTTGCAGGTGCCTATGTGGGTGAGCTGGTGGCTGGTATGTGTGCCTGGGGGGTTCCTCACTGGTTCAGTCTCCAGTTTGGTCTCCTGGTCACAGTGGGTGGAGCAAGCTGGACTGAACAGGGCACACTCAGCCCACTCCTGCTCTGCCCATGCACAAGGCCAAGTTAGAGACTGGTGGGTGTGCCCAGGGGGTTCTCACAGGTTTGGTCTCTGGTTCACCATTGGGTCTGTTTCTCATTTTCATATGTTTGGATGACATGCTCCTGACAGTGATGGCCTATGGCAGGTTTGTGGCCATTTGTCACCCACTATGATACCATAGAAATATGAATCATCGTCTCTGTGGATTCTTCATTTTTTTTGTCTTTTTTGTTTAGTCTTTTGATATCCTAGCTGCACAATTTGATTGCCTTGAATTTTACCTGCTTTAAGGATGCAGAAATTGCTAATTTCTTTAGTGACCCTTCTTAACTTCTTAATCTTGTCTGTTCTGATATAGCATTAAAAAAATACATAGTTGGAGGCAGGGTTTTAGCTCAGTGGTTTCTCCACCTGCTGTGTAAGTGCAAGGACCTGAGTTCAATCACTGGTACTAAAAAAAAAAAAAAAATACATAGTCATGTATTTTGTTGGTGCCATCTCTGGTTTTCTTCCCCTCTCAGTATATAATTCTTCTCTTAGTATATAATTATTTCTTCCATTCTGAGAATCCCATCATCAAAGGGGAAATATAAAGCATGCTCCACCTGTGGGTCTCACCCCTCAGTTGTTTGCTTATTTTATGGAACAACCATTGGAGTTTATTTTGCATCTGCTGTGTCAAATTCTCCTAGAAATAGTGCAGTGGGCCCACTGATGTACAAAATTTTCACTTCTATGCTGAACCCCTTCATCTACCATCTGAGGTACATTAAATGTGCCCTCAGTAGGGTCCACAGCACAAAAATATATTCTCAGGAACTGCAGCATCCATTTGAAACACAGATTGAAAAAGGCAATAAATTTCAATGTCTGGACCTTCAATGCTGTCACCTTTATCACTTTTTTATAGTTTCATATTTTCTATTCTTCATCACATTTGATAGTGCAATGGTGTTCTCCAAGGTTGAGGTAAGGAAGAATGGGAAATATTAAAAATACTTAAACTATCTTTCACTTTGGAAGAATAACACACTTTCTGGAGAAAAATTGTTATGATGGTTTCACTACAATGCAAATGGATCAATGCCATCAGAGAGTGTAATTAAAAATAGGTAAAGTGGCACATTTTGTATGTATTTTGTCACTATAAAAATGAAATAAAATGCAGAATGATACTTATTTTTTTAAAAAACATACAGTTCAAGTATATACACAGAAACTTCCTAATTGTAGGAAGTTTCCAAAACCTATATTTACAATTCTTTTCCTTTTCTTATCTTTCCTCCATTAACATTATGAAGTCCATAGACATTGGGCTAACATGGGCCAATTTCAGTAATTATAAGCACTTATCATTGAAACTCTCAGCTCATAGTACAGTAAATGAACATCCTGTACCTCTAGACCTTCTTCTTGATGCCCTAGTCCAATGGGCTCCATATCTCTGCCTCCACCTTTATGGTTATCTTCATCAGAAGTGCCTGTCCATCACTATATTCATATCAATTCTGAGGACAGAGCCTGGCCTTTCCCTGGTCACTGGTCAGAGTTGGGACATTGTATCCATAGTCTTTGGTTATCATGAAGCAGACAGAGCATAACCAAGTAAGTGCTGAGGGAATCCCAGTTGGAGGAAGGGCCATAGGAACATTGTTTCTTTATCATTCGGGCATGGGTCTATAGTTGGGTTAGACAAATGGGAGAATATCAATGTGAAATTTTCAGGTATATGAATTGTCAATCATATTCTTGTTTGTAATGGAGATCCCAAAATATCATTAAAAATTTGCTTTCCATGCACATTGGTTTTGCTTCCCATTGCTATTTTACCCACAAATGAAGAAAAAGGAACCATATAAACTATTTGAAAAGCACTGCAGAGAATTAATGATTGTGCTCATGATTTTGATGAGGATGACAGTAACTCTTAAATCCTGAAGCATTGTTAAGGGCTTTATAAATGCCACAATCAGAGCTATGCATCCATGCAACTTGTTTCACCTCTTCTGTGTAGTCATTCCTCTGTTCTAAGGTCCAGTATTATCCTCATTTTACACAAAAGGAAAGACTACAGGATTTGTGTGTGTGTGTTTGGCAGGTATCAGTTTGTTATGTAAAAGAGATCAACATTTATTTGAATCATCTGTCCGGTTATAGCTTATGAAAGAATCCTGGCTTATTTTACATTGATAACATAAAAAGCTACCTTATTTTCCTTTCTTTCCAGGAAAGCTGTTGCTAAGTATGGATATTTTAGTGTGATTTCCAGTAGATTATTCCTGAACCATGAACTATAAAAAACTGTTATATATATGCATAATTCCTCATGATAAATCCAATCACTATGTGTTGCAAACATATACTAATAAAAATTTTAAAAAGAAATGTACATCATTAAATGTGTCTACTCTGATACAGGTAGTCAATGTCATTGGCAGTAATAATAATTACAACTAAAGAAGTAATTTTAAAAATACAAAGAAATATTGCAAAGCAGCAATTTCCAACTCTGGTGTAAGAAACAAACCAAAGAACTTCAAATGAAATATTTCTATTAAATTGGTTTTGTCCTGTGGTAAATGAATACAAATAATGCCAAATCCATTGGTAAAGGGAATAAAATACAGTACGATCCAATAATCTGTACAATTCAAAGTGTTTTAAAGTTTTTATTCACATTGTATAAGGTGTGGAATTATAACCTCCATTCGACAGATGACAAAGCTGTCTAGTTGTAGTACTGTGATTTTCTGTACTTTTCTCTTGCATTTGCTCCCAGATAAGTTATGGTGTGAGCAGATAAATTAATTATCTGGACTTTACTGTACCTAGCTGAAGTAAAAGAATTATAATAAATGACTCAGGAAAAATTGGCATAAAAACTTATTAACTAAGAATAAGATTACTAGGATTTGGGACTTTCCTCAGTGCTAAATCTTCAGTTCCAACCATGTTTTAGGAGAAGACAAGGAGCCAGTATAATACAGCTTGTGTAGGACACAACATTTTTAAAAAACAAAAAAAATCACAGCTTTCTCACATAAATGCAATGAACTGTGGTTGTATAATGTTTATACAAATTAACCAGCATAAAATGAAAATATTCAAAATTATCTAACAATTTTAATTTTTTAATCATTGATAAGTGAGATGTATGATGAATTCCACATTTGTGATCACAGATGACATTGATTATATGCATCAAAGTAAATGTTCTTTATAAAAAATTTGAAGACCTCCAAAGCCAAGTATAAAAGTTATATATTACATGAGTTATGAAACGATCTGTATCCAAGTAGTTATATCTGTTAAGGAGGGAAATCAAACAATGGTCAATTCAAAGGATGGTGAATTTCATAGAAGATAATTGTCACTTAGCAATATCTTCTTTTTATAATTATTTAATTAATCTGCATATATTTCAATTTTAATATTGGAAGCATTATAAATATAAAATGATTCAATATATTATAGTCTTAAAATAAAATGAGATTTTCTTACAGCTTCTTCATTTCCTTTAGTAACAATAACAGATTTACAAATAGAGAAACACTTTCCCTTTTCTATGTTGTGTTAATGAGTAAGCTGTAATCGTAGATGTGCTACACTTAGTGATCTCTGTCTTCCAGCATTGCAAATTTCAATATCTCTCAAGTAAGTCTGCATAGAAGGAGATAACGCAGAAACCAATAAGGAAAGATTTATCAGATAATAATCAGAATTATTGCTGAAACTTTTGAAAGTCAGTGTGATATTTTATATGAGAACTTGACTTCAAAATACATACAGAATGCTTGTGCCCCATGCTTCTTTTGTCTGATCTTAATATATTTTTTGTTAAAAGGTGTCCAAGCAATATACAACCACAAAATATAGCACATATCTCATAATTCTGTCTTCTGAGACTTTCAGAGGATCCAGATCTGCAGCCTGTTCTCCTTGAACTGTTCCTGTCCATGTACCTGGCCACAGGGCCCAGAAACCTGCTCATCATCCTGGCTGCCAGCTCTGACTCCCACCTCCACACTCCCATGTACTTGTTCCTTTCCAACCTGTCCTTGGCTAACATGTGCTTCAACTCCATCACTATCCCAAAGATGATTGTGGACATTCTAACTCACAGCAGAGTCATCTCCTATGTTGGCTGTCTGACAAAGATACCTCTTTTTATAGTTTTTAGATGTATGGATGACATGTTTCTGACTGTGATGGTGTATGATCATTTTGTGGCCATCTGTCACCCCTACATTACAAAGTCATCATGAACCCCCGCTTCTGTGTCTTCTTAGTTTTGGTTTCCTTTTCAGTTAGTCTTCAGGACTCACTGTTTCACAATTTGTTTATCTTACAATTTACATATGTCAAAGATATAGAAATTTATGATTTCTTCTGTGACACTTCTCAACTACATAGTCTTGCCTGTTTTGATACTTTTTCTTACTTTTTTTTTTTGTACTGGGGATCAAACTCGGGTCCTTGCACTTGCACAGCACGTGGTGAAACCACTGAGCTAAATCTCCGGGCCTTTGATACTTTTACCAATAATATAGTCACATAATTTATTGTGGTTATCTCTGGATTTCTATGTCTTGGATCATTTTCTCATTCTGTAAAATCTTTTCCTCCACTCTGAGGGTCTCATCATCAAACATGCAAAGCCTTCTCCCCCTATGGATCTCACCTGTCAGCTGTTTGCTTATTTTATGGAACAAGACTTAGTTTGTGCATGGACTCAGCTCTATCTCTATCTCATTCTCCCAGAAATGGTGGAGGACCCTCAGTTGTGTACACTGTGGTCACCCCTATGCTGAATCCTTTCATGTACAGGCTGAGGAACAGGGACATTAAAAATTCCCCAAGAAGATTACATAGCATGAAAGCCTAATCTCAGGCCCTTGGCACCCATCTGGAATATAGGTTGAGAAATTCAACAAAGGTAAAAATCAAGATATGTTACATGCCTCCTTGGTCATGGGGTTTGTAGATTGTGGGTTTTAATTCTTCATCATATTTGTAGTAGAATTGAGGGAGCCAGTATTTGGGGAGAAAAAATGCAAAATTTTAAATGGTTATAAATATTAATTTAGGGAAGATGAAAAGAATATGCAGACTCTTGGCACTTGTGCCTCCACAACAATGTAAATATGGTTGATGCCACTGACCTGAGTATGTAATATTTATATAAATGGTAATTTCACTGCATTTGCCCCATAAGCAATAGAAAAAGTGGATGGATCTTTCAAAAAATAAATCATGCACAGAAAAACTAGTATAGTGTGAGCTGAAAGAAGTGAGCTTCCAGTTTTATAGAGGAATAGAGCAAAATTTAGAGAATGCTTACTTTTTTCTTCTTTCTCCACTAATATTAGGAAATCCTTAGAGATATGGACACTGTAGTCCCATTTGACTAATTATGATCCCCATGCATGAAGGCTCCAAGTTCATACCACAGTCAAAAATAAGATTTTGCCCCCAAAACTGCACCCTGATGGTGTAGCCACCCAGTCATGGAGTGAAATCTCTGAGACACTGAATCAAATTAAATCAAATTAAATCTTTTTTCCTTTAAATTGTGAGTGTTGAGCATTGTATCTCAGCAAAGGGAAAACTGACTAATAGAAACATTTCTTAACAGAGAAGCAGAGTGATTCTATCTGACCGTGTACTTCAGAAGCCTCTGTAACTAATTTCTTTGGAAAGGTTTAGAGTTCTGGGCTACAAAATACCTAGAATGCTGTAAGCTGCATGTGATGTGTGATTTTAGATGGAACTCCACACACTAGACTATGAATAGAAATATAGAAAGTAAGGGCCAGGCTCAGGAGGTTTTAGTTAGGAAAAAGGACTATTGGCAGTACTACAAGTCCTGTCTGTCTGTACTACAACTCATGTCTGTACTACAAGTCATGTCTGTCACATGCTGGTAGGAAAATTGTATCATTTTGTCTATGAATTGAGGCTACTTATTTATTCTCTATCCATCCATTAAAGAAAGAAGACTAATTGATCTGGCAGATGACATTTCAAAGCAACTCAACATTCAGGCTGTGGTCTGGGTCAGCCTGGCTTATTTTAACAAATTTTACAGCAAGAATTGTAAAAAAACACAGAGGATAACAATTTTAAAAGTAAATTTTGACCATAAGGAATCACGTGTTAAGTGTTAGCTAAACGTGTTTTTACTGAAGAGATTAGTATCATTAAAAAGAAAATAAGTACTTTGTACACGAATAAGAGGAAAATGCTTTGATAGCATGCCACAAATCAGTAATACCACACACATTTCAAGCTCTAGGGTGCAAAAATGTCAACCTGTTATTTGAGAAGAGAGTCCTTGGGATTTGTCCTCAATGAGGGCTATCCAGGAAATTTGCTTATCAGGATTCATATCTCCCCATATATATGGTGAGGCAATTAGAGGCTGCTGTAAGCATGTTCCAAAGAGGCCTGGCTACTGCTTGAAGTGTTGCCAGATCTAGGCATATCCATCTATATGATAAAGGCTGTACCAGCATGTAAAATCCAAAGGTTTTGGGGCTTAGTTTGCTTATCATAATGATCTTTAGTTCCATCCACTTTGTTATGAGGGACATGATTTCATTCATTTTTGTGCACGAATAATTTTCTATTCTTTATAGATACTATATTTATTTTATCTACTCATGGGTTGATGGGCATAATGGGATGTTTGTACAGCTTTCCTATTGTGTATTGTATTCATGGGTATGCATGTATCAATATAGTATGTTGCCTTTGTTTCAGGAATATACCTCAGAGTGGTACAATTGGATCAATCGATATGTCTATATTCAATTATTTTTATAGAAACCTCTATACTGATTTCCATAGTGGTTGTACTAGTTTACTTTCCCACCTCCAAGGTAGAAAGTTTTCTTTTTACCTGAATTCTTGCAACCATTCATTTTTCTTTCATATTTTTGAGGACAGCCACTTCGACTGAGATGAGATGAAATCTCAATGTTATTCTGCTTTACACTTCTTTTTTTAAAATTAATTTTATTGGAACATTTTATTGGTGTATTTTAGATATACAATTCATTTAAATTTATCATTGGGTGTTTGTTCCTGTACATGATATATCTTGGTTCGTATTTTTTTCCCATTACCTGTGCGTCCTTCACCCCCTCCAACCTTCCCTATTTACATAGATTTCATTTCCATTTTTTTTTCTTTTTGCATAGTTTTTCCTTTCCCTCTTTTCCTTTCCCCTTCCCCTCACTTCACTCCTTCATCTTTGGACCTTTTATCCTATTTCAAATTATCAATTATTCATTTTAATCATTTTAACTCTTGTTTGCACTATCAGTTTCTCACACAAGAGAAACTATTCGGCATTTACATATGTGTGTCCTACTTATTTCACTTAAGAGTAGGGCCTTGATATGCATCCATTTAGCTATAAATGACTCTAGATTTTCATTCTTTATGGCTGAGTAGTACTCCATTTTATTTTAAAAAACACACACATTTTCTTTATCCAGTTTCCAGTTGATGGGCATTTGGGCTGCTTCCAAGCTTTAGCTATTACAAACTGTGCCACTATGAACATGGGTGCACATATATCACTGTGGTATGATTCTTTTAATTCTTTTGGGAAGATACCCAGCAGGGGCATAGCTGGAGACATTGGCATAGGAAAAGACTTCATGAACAAAACCTCAGCAGCATGGGAACTAGCAGAAAGAATCAGCAACTGGGATCTCATCTTATTAAAAAGCTTCTGCACTGCAAGAGAAACTACCAATAGAGCTAAGAGACAACCTACACTATGGGGAAAAAATTTTAGAAGCTGTACCTCAGACAAAGGGCTACTATCTAGAATATATAAAGAATTGAAACAAATCAGACCTCCCAAATTCAAAGACCCAGTTCAAAAATGGGCATCTGAAATGAACAGACATTTCTCAGACAAAGAAGTTAAAGCAGCAAACAAATATATGAAAAAATGTTCAATATCACTGGTCATTCGAGAGATGCAGATGAAAACAACACTGAGATTCAACCTCACCCCAGAAAGAATGGCTGGCATCAAGAAATCAACAAATAACAAATGCTGGCGGGGTTGTGGGGAGAAAGGAACCCTTCTCCATTGTTGGTGGGAGTGCAGTCTGGTGCAACCACTGTGGAAGTCAGTATGGAGATACCACAAAGAACTAGGGCTAGAGGTCCCATTTGACCCCGCTATTCCCCTCCTTTACACTTCTTTAACAAATGCATCAAGAACATACACATTGGCAAAGGAGAGGTGATTTCAATAGTGATTATGAGAGAAATGATGTCCACACTTAGAATGAAACTAGCTCCCTATCTCTCAATATATGGAGACATTGCAGCTCTTTACACTCGTCATGATAGGGAATCAACTGAAGTGCCCACCAATAGATGAAGGGATAAAAATGTGGAATTTTTACAATTAGAAATATGTTTCTTCCAACAAAAGGAATAAAGCCTTCCACGAATGGAACTGGAGAACATTATTTTAAGTGCAATAAATAAGGCATAAAAGACAAATATTGCTCACTGTTACATATGTGTAGAGGGTAAGAAAGTGAATCTCACTGAAATAAAATAGTGTTTACCAGAGACAGCTGAGAACTGTGTTGTGTGTGTGTGTGTGTGTGTGTGTGTGTAGGGGTGTGACCTGGTAGGGGGGTGGTAAATAGGTACAGGGGCACAAGTGAGATGAAAGTTAACTTTTAATGTTTTGTAGCCCAGTAGGATAAGTAGGGTTGACAATAATTACATATATTAATTACTTAACAAAAATCTAATAGGAAATCAAATGTTCTGAACATGATACATATTTCAGGATAGAGACGTGCCAGTTACCCTGATATGTTCATCACACATTATATATGTTTTGAAATATTATACTGTGCACCATAAATATGTACACTTCTATTTGTCAGTTAAATACTTAAAAATAAAATTTTTAAAAGGAAACTTTCTGAAGACAAATTATACATAAAGTAGTTTCACCTGTAGCCCATATCTTAAACTGAATTTATTTTAAATTGGATCAATAGCTTACATATATCTAAAATCACAAAACTCACAGATTAAAAACAGAAGAATTTCTCCATTACATTTAAATGGAGTGACACATACTTATATGTGACACTGAACCTGGAGCAAAAACACAAATAACAATTAGAATTGCATCAGAATCGGCAATCTAATGCATCAAAAGATATTATAAAGGAAACAGTATATGGTACTGACATGAAAACTGGCACAAGACCGTGGAATGGGATAGGGAGCCAAGACATAAATTCACAAATTTATGATTAACTGATGTTTTACCCTGGTTCCAGGCATACACCATGACAAAAGGACAAACTCCTCCATAAATGATGGAGGCAGGACTGGATATCCATATAAAGAAGAATGAAATTAGACACTTATCTTACACTGTACATAGAAAGCAATTCAAAATGAATTAAAGAGTTACATGTAGCACATTAAAATGTAAGGTTACCAATGCAGTAGTTTCCAGTATTGTAAATGTCTGGAAGCTAAAGGCCATCACTCTGAGCATCTCTTGTAATTGTAGGGGTCAAAGGTAACTTGTACGTTGACATGATGTCTCAATAAATTTAGTACTAAAATAGTTATATTAAAATAGTTATATAAGTTTTTCTTTTCCTTAAATGTGTATACATTTTTGGCAGATTCTGTATATTCAATGGAACACTAATCAGTTCTGAAAGAAATAAAACTTTTTAAATAATGGAATTGGGTAAGTATTCATTAAAGAACCTAAAATTTTAGTAAGAGAGGAGAAATAACTTTTTTCTTTTAAAATTTTATAATGAAATTGCCAAGAAGCACTTGTGAAAGATGTTTAGTCATTGATAGCTCAAATCAAAAGCACAATGAGATACTACTTCACACCTGTGACAGTTAAGCTTATGTCAAATTGTTTGACTTGGGAACCTCCCAGGGGATTGGTGGAGCACACTTCTCAGTGTGTCTGAGGGGGTCATGGAGGCATGGCTTTAGGTATTATAATGATCTCTCCTTCTTTGGCCCTTTTCACTTGCTGTGCTTTTCTGTGCCCATGAACCAAACAGCTGTACTCCAACATGCATTCCACCACATCTCTTCCCTATAGCCAGACAATTATAGACTGAACTCCCTGAACACATAAGTCAAATTAAATGTTTTTTCCTCTAAGTTGTGGGTGTCAGGAAAGTTGACTACTACAACACCTATTCAGAGGCTATAATTTTGATACAAACAGAAAATTAAAAGTATTGGAAATAATGAGAAGTTGTTAGAACCTTTATACATTACAGTGTAAAAAGTGGTTATTCTTCAGGATATTAAACATAAAATGAGCTTATAACCCAGCAGTTTTTATTGGAAGATTAATGAGTAGTTTCTGAGAAAACTTTCATTAGGTATTTTTGTCATTGTGAGAATGTGATAGTGTATGATTACACAAAGTTGACTAGGACATCACTGAATAAAATGTTTTAGCTCAGCGGTGGCATGATGCCTCAGCAGGTTACTTGTATCATTGAAAGCTGCAAAAGATTCACCATCATTGTTTTAGGACCATCACAGGACATCCTGTCTATCATTGACTGAAGCACCATTATGTGATGTGTACTGTATTGAAACAATTAATGTGCATGCATATCTATTGTAGCACTGTTCAAAATATTCAAAAAAGGAAAGTCGCCCACATGTCCAGAAATGGATAAATGGATAAGTGGATTGTGGGTATACATACCACGATATTATTCATCTAGTAAAAAGAAATGCAGCAAGTAAGCATTATCAAATAAAAGAGTCTAAATGAAGGGGGAGGAGAAAAAAAGAGAATAATGGGAGGCAGGAAAAAAATTTAAAATGAAGGTAGAAGGGAAAGGGAAAAAGGGAGAAAAGAAGGAAAGAAAAAATATGAAGAAAAGGCAAATAATAGCGTTATTTCACTATGAAAAAAATTGTGCAAACCTGTCTTCAAAGGTAAATTTCTGCTTTTATTTTGAAAATATAATCATTGATTTTATGAAATAAATAGGACACCAAAGGAAGCACTGTATGTTCAGAATAATGTTCCAGTTAGAATCCATACCATGTTCAGTCTTTTCACTTTAGAAATTATGTGAATGAGAGAAATATCAAATTAACACACAATATGTGTAAATTCACAGCATTGCCTAAGTGGACAAAATGACCCATTAGTTGGAAAGTGAGTGGACCATGAAGGAACAGAAGCTGCTCTGCTGAGGAGTCTCCCCAGGGCTCCCTTCACATCCTTGTTCCTCAGGCTGTAGATGAAGGAGTTCAGCATTGGAGTTGCCACAGTGTATATTAGGGAGGCAAACGAGCTTTCGTGGGAAAAATGAGTAACAGCTGAACTGAGGCAAACTCCAAGTGCTGTTCCATAGAACAAGGAGACCACACAGAGGTGAGACCTACAGGTGGAAAATGCTTTATACCTGCTTTCAGAGGAGGACATCCTCACTAAGGAGGACATGATCTGAGAGTAAGAGATGAGGATCCCAGTGATGGGACACACAACCAGCAGGATAATTGACACATACAATAGGACAACATTGACCTTGAAAAGAATATCAAAGGTGGCAAGGTTGATAAGCAGAGCCAGATCACAGAAGAAATGTGGGATTTCAGTGCCAGTGGAGAAGGTCAGTTGCATCAACAGGATGATATGAGGCAGGGAGAAGCAGAAAATGATGGTCCAGGATATCAGACAAAGCAGGACACATAGCAGGGGGGTCATGATGATCACATATTTCAGAGTATGGCAGATTGCCACAAAGTGGTCATATGCCATCACTGCCAGTAAGAAATTATCAAGTCCCACAAAAATCATTAAAAAATACACCTGAGTGAGGCACTCTGTGTAGGTAATAACTTTATTGTGTGCCAGGATGTTCATCAGCATCTTTGGGACTGTAGTGGAGGTGAAACAGATGTCCACAAAGGACAGGTTGGAGAGAAAGAAGCACATGGGGGTGTGAAGGTGGGAGTCAGAGGTGGTGGCCATGATGTTGAGCAGGTTCCCGAGCACTGTGACCAGGTACATGGACAAGAACAGTCCAAAGAGATAGGGCTGCAGCTCAGGATCAACTGAAAGGCCCAGCAGAAGGAATTGTGTTGCACCTGTGTGGTTTCCTCCTTCCATGTCACTGGTTTTTCTTCCAGAGAACAAAATAAAAACCTTCAGTGAACAGGACCTTAAAGACAGGCAGGCACCATTCACAGTATCACCTCTGGATGGACCTCCTTCAACCTGTTCCGAGCAAATGTCAGTGGTTCCCACCACCAAGCTGTAGCTCAATTCATTTTTAAATTTGTATAACCACTTACACTTTCTGTAATGTAGCTGAAATTTCTTATTTTTATAGCATTGTGTCAGTCATTTCAACTTTCAAATTTGAATATATGGGTGTATTCCAAATTTGTTGTTTGCTATCACCTTTCCAGGAAAGTTGAAGACATTTCATGTACATTCATTGATAACCTCCATACTTCTTTATTTTAATACCTCTACTCTAATGAATACAAAGGTATTTTAACACCTTTGAACAACCTTTATTGTATGAGTTGGCATTTTTCCTGATGCTGCAGCTGACTTGTAATGCCTTATGTTTTTTCTTTCTAAGACAGAGGCTAATATTTAAACATTGCAATGTTCAAAATTGACTCTGTTTAGAGGAATAGTCTCAGTTAACGAGTGTCCAAACTACCCTTGTTACATTAATATTTTTCTCCTTTTTATCATAATGGCTTTTGATATATATCTCTCCCAAGGTACAAACAGACAGTATTTCCAGGAAGATAAGAACTAACTGGAAAATGAATGCTGGTTGTTTCTATGGTGACACCCAGAAGCAGGAAGGTTAAATCTCACTATCCACTTGCTAGGTGGCTGCTCCTTAATGCTGGTAAGGCAGGGTGATTGAGGCTCTCATTTTTTAGCTCAAGTTTTCAAGACTGATTATTTTCCAGTTAGGTCTCATTTGGGGGGAAACACAGAATACAGAACTGTGAAGTAAATTTCAGTTCTTGAGAAAGAGTTCCTGAATCAGAATGCAGGAACATAACAACTTTTTCATTTTTAGAAAAAATTAAACTCTCTCACCTCTACAGTAGGAGACATAAATTTTCACTTCACATTAGGACTAAAGACAAAATTGAAAGCCTTTTTGTAATTGCTTTTCTTTAGTTTCTGTGATAAAATGGTCCATTCCTAAATATCAACTTCAGTTCCTCACTTTTCAGTGAAAATGTTTTGGATGACTCTCACTAACCAATACTTCCTTATCCTACTGCCGATATCATAGATGGGATTCTGATCCATATAAACACATCAGGCTTCTCACCCCTTTTTTGGCTGACATACACCTTTTCTCATGAGTGATGATTGCTGTGGCTTTTTCTTTCACAGAATACCTCCCCAGGAAATTCTTCCAAGTAGAAAAAAACATGTGGATTACATGGATAAAAGGAGGAGAGAAAAGCATCTCATCAAAATCAATGAATAAAATAAAAATCCTGGAGTCAGGATGTACTGTGTTAGATTAGTAGCTGTAATGGCCAAAATATGTATTGATAGACTTGACAAAAATAACCCCAAATTATACAAATAAAACTCTCTTTTAAAGATTAAGATGTAAAATACATATTTGTAATGAACTTTTACATTCTGCCTCACTTAAAGTGTTAGTATTATGAATGCCTAGAGATTGTTAATTAAATTCAAGACAAAAGAATCTTTGAGCATGTTTATTCTGTCATGGTGAATAGAAAAGTCTTTCCTAAAGCAGGAAATTTTCAGCTGAGAGAGAAGAGATGAGTCATTGCCCATCAGAGGAGAAGAGGAGAGAAAATAGTAGTCTAGGTTGTGGGAACAAAAGTTGTTTTTTCCCTATCAGACACTGAGGTTCTTTTCAGGGGGAGAATATTCTATTATTTGTAGTACCAAGGGTGTGACTGTCACTATCAATATTTTCTTGCAGGGAGTGAGAAGGAATCTGTTACATTGTGGATTCTGGATAAGTACATATGTTTAATGTATACTAAATAGCCAACCAAAATGTCTGCTATAATACAGAAATAAATCCTCAAGCTGATTACAAGCCTGAACCTAAATCCTAAACTGATTACCAAAGTTAAGTAAAATCCAGCCATAGCTATTTTAAAAGAGGAACAATTAATGAGTGAAGAATAACAATTTTAGGAATGGAAGCCTGCTTAATGCAAGGATGCTGGTTAATATAATTCATGATTAAATAAGTCAATGAATAAAAAATTTCAACTATAATTACAATATGAAATGATGTTTCAGTAAATCTAACAGGCATTTATGTGACTAGTATCCAGTGTGAAGACTGTGAGTAAACAAAGAGACCAAAGAGGTTTTTTGCTAACTTCATAGACAATGGTTACTCTCAAAACAGAGGCTAGAGAAAATGTTACATGAAAACACTAGAATATTTGTGCTAATTTTATGAAAATGCCAAGACTGTCTCTGGAACTATAATCATTCAATATTTTCCTCAATATGTAGAGGGATTAGTATGGTAAAAAGAAATTGGAATGATTATTAAACATCAGAAACAATTACAGTATTTGTATGCTACTGTGAACAGTAAGACGAAATGATAACCCCAATACCATGCAATGAATAAGGCTCTAATTAAGGGGAATCTGCCTATGAAAATAGAGGATAAAATAGAGAAACCTTAACTTGAAACAAAATAGAAAATACCACTTGCATAATAGGTATTCAAGGCTTGGTTAATGAACATATAATTGAATGAAGAAAATCTAACAGGAGGACACAACTTTTAAGAAAGAGCAAATAAGAATTGAATACTCTCCAGAAAATAACTTATTGGAAAAAGTCTCTAAGGTCCAGAAGGACAAAAGGAGGCAAATGTGTGAAAATCATAAGAGTTACTGGAAAGTCAATTTCCTTCAAAGTACAAAGATGTCACCTTCACAGGCTACAGGAATATTGGAATTTCTCAGCATGATTATTCTAGAGGGAAAGCCTGATACCCACCTTGTCTCCTTTTCTCCTTACACCACCTGCCCTCAGTAGCACACATGATTCTCTCCAGTGGTTTCCTCCTCCATCATCTGTGCCTAGGACGCCCCCTTATATTTTCATGGAGGCTGGGATCAGAGAATCCAGGAGGGGGGAACATGTTGTGTTTATACTTTCTAGCATCTTAGGGTTTGAATTGTCAGAGCTGCTAATTAATTACATTATTCCATTGTCCTTCCATTCTCCAAACAATTCAGCTCCCTTGTGGCACAAAGAAGAGTGCAGAATGGAATAATTTCTTTTAAATTTTGTATCTGTGCAGGTACCATGGAGTGAGATAAGTCTATTTTCTCCCAGTAGATCCTTTTATTCTTTAATTTGATTTCAAAGTCAGATCTTACTCTAAAAAGTGTGATTTCTTCAGTGAAGCAATCGCAGAAACACTATTGTCATAAATGGGCTTCAAAACTTTGTAGATTTTATGGACCTACACTGCTATGAAGAATAAAGGCCTATCATTTTAATTTTTCTTTTTTTAAACTTTATTTTTATTTTTTTAATATTTAAAAAATATTATTACTACATGTTTGCAGTACACAATGATTACTTTCATCATGGGGAGCTGGTACATGTGCACAACACATTTTAATTTTTTTATCTCCCCTTTCTTCCCTTGCTCTTTCTCCATCTCTTTAAATAAATTAAAGAGTAAAATAAAAGGTAGACACCAGTAGTTATGGTGTATATCTGGATGTCTTCCTAAGCTTCATGAGCCTAAAGGTGGGGCTTTAGGAATGTGATTGGATTTTGGAGGCAGTGTTGCTACCTTACTTATAGGCAGTGGGATCTTCTTGGAAGAAGTGGGGCCACTGTTGGCAAGACCTCAAAGGGTAGATCTTCCTTTGCAGCTCCTTTCATGAACTTTCCCTCTTTTCCCTCTCCCCAGGTCCTTCCACCATGGTGGTTCTGCCTTGGAGCCAGCTGACTGGACCGAAACATCTACAAATTGTGAGCCAAAGTAAACCATTATTCTTTAAGCTGTGGATGTCAGGCACTGTGTCCCAGCAATGTGTAAAATTACCAACACAATAGGAACCTGGGAGATAGACCATTTGCAACTGGGAAGGGGATCAACGTTGCTTGTTTTTTAAATTGTCAGAAAAAATTCACTGTTTAGTACACATAACAAACAATGTTTGAAAGTATCATACATTATTAAACTGTTAAATCTAGAAAATGAACATAAATATTAGCTCACATACTTATAATTTTTGTGGGGCAAACATTCAATGTCTACTCAGAATAGTTTAAGGATACATATTGTCATCATTAGCTGTAGTCCTGGTGCAGTACAAGCTATCCATTTATATTATTTCTGATCTCTAACTGGAACTTTGTATTCTTTGCTGATCAATTTCCCAGCTCTCCCTCAGCCTCAGGCAATCACTATTTTCCTCTCAATCTCTGTGAAATCAACTTTATAAAATCCACACATGAGTGAGATCATGAAATATTTATCTTTGTACACCTGGCTGATTTCACTTACTGCATGTTCTCCTAGTTCACCCATATTCCTTCATTCTGGTGCCCTACTGGAGAGGAAGGGAACTATAGACAATAATAATATACTGTCAATTAGAGAAAGCTAGGAAACTCCTTAGAGAAAGGAGTGGAAAACTTTTCATCAGAAAGAAATAAAAGTTTAGGAGACAAACATATATAATCTCTTTTAAAATTAAAACTAAAAGTTTAGGAGACAGAGGTATATAATCTCTTTCAAACATTATAAAATATATACAATATATACATGTATGAAAATATTACACAGTTCCCCTCATATGTGCAATTTTTGTTTTCACATATTGGTTAAAATACATTTTAAATGCAAGCTAGAAAATAAAATGTGAAGCTTTAAAAATACATTTAGAAATGAAGCAGAAAACATTACAAGAGATACAACATACACAAAAGTTCACAAGAAAATACTATGCATCATTTTATGCCCAAAATATTGGGTATCCTAGAATTTAAGTGTAAATTCCTTGACACAGACAATCTACAAAGATTGAATTCCAAGGACATAGGAATCTAAAAAGACCGAAAACTATAAATTGAATGAATAACAAAATCTTCCATTAAAGAGAAGCCCAGGAGTTTCTTTGGTTACAGGCATGCACAGGTAACCAAAGCTCTCTGGGCAGCTGAAACAGATGGATCACTAGATTGAGATAAATCTGGTGAACTTGGTGAGAGAACAATATATACATTGTCTCAAAAATGGCATAGGCTGTAGCTCAGTCCAAAGACTCTGGATTCAATCCCCTCATAACAATACAACACACACACACACACACACACACACAAATACCCTCAAGAATTGAGGGTTTTTATGCTTAGGTTTTTTTAACATATGTATATACCCTTTAATTTATTCAAAACAAATGAGGCCATACTATATACTGCTCTGTACATTGCTTTTATTGTTGCCATAAATGGGGATTAATTATCTTGTAAAATTCCGCATAGGAAAATTGTCAATCTTTGGAATCTCTGTACAGTATCTTATTGTACATCTATACAATGGGATATAAATTTAATTGATTAATTTGGGGGGAAATTTAGAGAACATTCTCATACACCAAAGGCATTTATAGGATACATTCTTAGGTATTAAATTGTGAGTAAAAGAATCTGTGCAGATTTTATCATAATTGAAGCAACCAAGCTGAGTTTGAATAAATATATATATCAGCAGTATGTAAAAATAATTGGTTCCTATATATATGGTTATTTCAATTTTTTTATTAGTACATATTTACAATAATAATGATTACGTCTATTGTAGGGAGATTGTACATATACATGCCACATTTTAATACTCACTCCCTGCTCCCTCCAACTCTTCCCTTCTCCCTTTGCTAAAGTTCTAATTCCATTTTTTCATCAAGTCTACTACTTTCTCTTGTTGTTATTGTTGTTTGTTTTTTGAGACAGGATCTCACTATGTAGTTCAGGCTTGCTTTTGAATTCACTATGTGGTCCAGCCTGGCCTCTAACTCATGGCAAACCTCCTGGTTCAGCCTCCCATATAATGGGATTACATGTGTGCACCATCATGCCCAGCTCCTTCAACTATATTTCAAAAATAACTTTGTCCTTCGTCCTGGCATCATCTCTCTTCATCCCTTGTTCCTCTTTCCATTGGAAAAAGAACTCCCTACTTCCTCATATCCATCTTTTATTTTGCTCCTTATTTACACTTTGTGGTTCTCATATAAGAAAAACAATGTAATATTTAAACTCATGTCTCTGATTTATTTCACTTAAGATTATAGTCTCAAGGTCCATCTGCTTACCTAAAAATGCCCAAATTTTATCTTTTATTCATGGCAGAGTAGTATTCTATAGTATATAAATATCACATTTTTGTTTTTGAGATTTAGTTATTACAAATTTTGATCCTATAAACGTATGTATGCATGTATCACTGTACAATGATGATTTTAACTCTTTTGGAAAGAATTCAAGGATGTGAATAGTTGGGTCAAATGGAATCTCTAGTTTTAGTTTATTGGTGAATCTCCATATTGATTTCCAGTGTACCTGCGTGGTATTATAGTCCACCAACAGTGAAGAATGGTTCTTTTTTCCCTGCAGCATCCCCAGAATTTTGTCATTGGTTGATTTCTTGATGATAGCTAGTCTTTCTTGGGTGAGATGGAATCTCAGTGTGTTTTAATTTGCATTAATTGAATAGTCAGTGATGTTGGACTTTTTTCTTGTATTATTGGCTATTTTTACTTCTTCATCTGAGAAATGTATATTCATTTATTAAGCCCATTGTTGTATTGGGTTTTTAATCTGGGGCATTAATTTTTTGAGTTATTTATATATTCTAGATATAGTATCTAGAATAATTTGGGAAAATTTTTCTCATTCTGTAGGTTGTCTCTTCACTGTTAGTGATTTCCTTTGCTGTGCAAAAGCTATTAATTTAATGTGATCCCATTTGTTAAGGTTTAATATTTTTTCTTATGCAACCAATGTTTTCTTTAGAAAGTTTTTGCCTACATCTATTACTGGAAACCTCTGCAGTAGGTTCCGGTCTCCTGCCCAGTGTATGATGCAAAGCTAAAGAAAGACTCAAAGAAAGAATTAAAGAGAAAAGTGAGGATTGAGGACTGCCAATGCTGCTCAATCAGTGAAAGGCTCTGGTCAGTCCAAGCCACTGATTTTTATTGGTAATCACCTGGGATAAAGGTAAACTATGTGCTAAAGCGAAAGTATGTGGGAGAACATATAGTTGTGCAGTTGCTATGGTTACTATGCAGGCAAGGCTTGTAAAGAGAAAAGGCAAAGCATTCTCAAATTAGGAACAGAATAGACAAAATATAGGGTTGTAATTACATTCTTGTCTTTCTTGTTAAGAAAGTTTTAGTTGTGGGAATGGAATTTGGGTATGAATTACTTCACCTTGAGCTACTATGTTATCTAATATTGATCCTCACAGCTTCACAGGCCATTACACTAGTCTCAGCTGTGGCCATTAGCAGGTAGGTCATGCTAACCTGAATTCTACCACAGTGCTCATGAGATGCTTTGATGAGTAGCATAAGGTTCAGTCAGACTCATTTCTGTAAGTGAGTCAATCTGCAATCATAGCATATCCCTAAAATGTACCAATAATCTTAATTTAAAAATGAGCCCACCCAGTAGTCTTCAATTGTCAGCAAGCCACTGACTAATCTTTTCGCTGCTGCTCACCAGTGTACCAATTCCTGGGTTCAGAATGGTTGCCTTCTGGGTCGCTGAGCTGACCTGTTGTCTGGGTGGGCTTCTGGGGCCTGTTCACACTTGGGATGTATGGCTGCTATCATGAAATCCAAAAATAACAAATGTGGGTGGGGCTCTGGGAAAAGAGGAACCCTGCTCCACTGCTGGTGGTGTAGACTGATGCAAGCACTGTGGAAATTAACATGGAGATACCTCAAAGAACTAGGATTGGAAGTCCATTTGACCCAGCTATTCCCCTGCTGGGTATCTTCCCAAAAGAATTAAAAGAATCATGTCACAGTGATGTATTTGCACTCATGTTCATAGCAGCACAGTTTGTGATAGCTAAAACTTGGAAACAGTCCAAGTGCCCATCAACTGGAGACTGGATAAACAAAATGTGTTTTTTCTATAAAATGGAGCATTACTCAGACATACAGAATGAGAAATTAGAGACATTTATATCTAAATGGATGCACATTGCTGCGATAATCTTAAGTAAAATAAATGGGACACGTGTAACTGCTGAATAGTTTCTCTGGTGTGAGAAACTGAAAGTGTGAAAAAGAACTAAAAGGTAAAATAGATAATGTGAAACAGTAAGAAAAGGGGCAAAGGTGAAGGGGAAGTGGGAGGTGTAGGGGAAAGAAAAGAAGAGAATGGAATTAATATGAGAAAATGAAAAAAATGGAAACAAAGTCTTTGTAAATAGGGAGGGATGGAGGTGTTGAAGGGAGGGCAGGGGAATGGGGAAAAAATAAGAACCAAGATAGAATATGTAAAGGTGCAAATTCTCAATGATGAATGTCATTATATTGTATACCTAAAATGCACCAATAAAATTAATATAAAAATGAGCTATTTTGAGGAGTTTAACTCTTTACAGCATACTTACAACAACCTTTGGTCAATATTGTGGTCCCTTGCAATCTATGTCTTCAAGAGTATTATCTATTTTATGTCCCGTAGATTTTTTCTTGCTGAATTCTTAACAGGGAAAGAACTAATACCAATTCTGCCAAACTATTGAAGAAAAATGAAATTCAGAGAATTCTTCTAGAGTATTTTGTGAGGGTGCCATTACCTTAGCACAAAAATCAGACAAGGACAAAAATAAAAGCTGCAGATTGATACCCTTATGAGGTAGGCATAAAAATGATCCATGGCATAAAAGAAGCAAATAAATTAAATAGCACATTGAAAACATCATTCAAAATGACTAAGGGGAATTCATCACAGGGATGTAAGGATGGTTTAACACATAAAAAGCAATAAATATCCTATATAACATTCACAGAATGAATGACAAAACCATATATTTTTTCCTTGCAGTACCAGGGATCAAACTGAGGACCTTGCACTTGCAAGTTAGGCCAGGTACCACTGAGCTAAATCCTCAGCCCTTATATGTCCATTTTAATAAAGCTAGAGTATGTATTAAACATAATTCAACATTCCTATGATGAAACACTCCCAAAATTATGCATAGAGGAAAGTGTATCAGTGCAAGAAAAGCAACTTCTGAAAGCCCCACAATTAACAATATACTCAATAGGAAGAAGTTAAAAGATTTTCCAATGGTGATATATCCTTTGTCTATTCACTCAACACACTACTGGATGTCCTCATCAGATCAGTCAAAGAAATATAAGCCAGCTATATAAGTAAAAGTTAATAATCATAATTGTCTCCACATACAGATGACATAATTAGCATCTACAAAACCCAAACATCCAACAAAATACTGAGAGATATAATGAAAAAATTCAGTATATTTAGAGGATACAAAACCAACATCTACATATTTGAAGTATTTATATACACTAAAGGAGAAGTACATGAAAAAGAAAGAAGAAAAAATTCCATTACCATAAAAATAAATGAATACATAGAATGAATTTTTCTTAGGAGGTCAAAGTTGTCCACAGTGAAAGGCATAAAGCAATAATGTTAAACAATGTAGAAGATACAGATTAAAGAAAAATTATCACACACTCATGAATAGGAGAAATTAATATTGTTCTTTTATTTCATTTGTGCATGTTTGCAATGTGTGCTTAATACTCAAAGTAGTCTATGTATCAATTGAAACCCAACTATATTTAACAATTGAATAGAAAAAATACAAGAATTCACGAATGACCCACCATACCCTAATCAATCTTGAACAGAAAGAAAAAAGCTGGAGGCATCATAGCCCTACCCCATTTGAAAATATATTAAAAAGCTAAAACACAAGAGTATGCCACTGGCATAGAAACAGACATATAGAACATCAGAACAATGTAAATCAATGACACAGGATTTATTCATGCATATAAGGATATTTATGTCATGCTTATAAAGCCATTTGATTTTTTCAAATGGTTCCAAAAATATACAGTGAAAAAGAGAATATCTTTAAAAACCAGTGTTGGGAAATTGGGTATCCATTACCTCATATCACATACAAGAATGATATCAAATGGACTAAAGACTTGAATGTAACAATTGAAAGCATGAATCTATTGGTAAATAGAGGAAAATGGTTCATGGCTTTGGTCTGTGCGAGGTTTTGTTGGCTATGACTGCAGAACAGGGGTGTCTTAGTTACTGTTCTCATGACTAACACCCAATACCCAACATCTGCAACCAGGAGAGATTTTTTTAAATTTATATATTTATTGGTACATTTTAGGTATACAATGCATTTACATTTATCATTGAGTGTTTGTACCTGAACATGATGTATCTTAGTTCTTATTTTTTCTCCCATTCCTGTGTGCCCTTCACCCCCTCCACCCTTTGCTATTTACACAGACTTTGATTCCATTTATTTTCTTTCTCATAAATTTTCCTTTCCCTTCTTCCCTTTCCCCTTCCCCTCGCACCACCACCAAACCCTTGGACCTTTTCATATTTCAAATTATCAATTATTCATTTTAATCATTTTCATTCTTGTTTATACTTTCAGTTTCTCACACTAGAGAGACTATTCGGTGTTTACACATGTGTGTCCTATTTATTTCACTTAAGAGTATGGCCTCAATATGCATACATTTAGCTATAAATGTCTCTGGTTTCCCATTCTTTATGGCTGAGTAGTATTCCATATTATTAAAAAAAACCACATCTTCTTTATCCTGTTTCCAGTTGATGGGCACTTCGGCTGTTTCCAAGCTTTAGCTATTACAAACTGTGCTGCTATAAACATAGGTGCACATACATTGCTGTGGTATGATTCTTTTAATTCTTTGGGGAAGATTCCCAGTATGGGAATAGCTGTGTCAAATGGGACCAGTAGTCCTAGTTCTTTGAGGTATCTCTATAATTATTTACATAGTGGTTGCACCAGTCTACATTCCCTCCAACAATGGAGAAGTGTTCCTTTCTCTCCACACCCCTGCCAGCATTTATTATTGGTTGATTACTTGATAGCAGAAATTCTTTGTGGGGTGAGGTGGAATCTCAGTGTTGTTTTCATCTGCATCTCTCTGATGACCAGGGATGTTGAACATTTTTTTCGTATATTTATTTGCTGTTTTTACTTCTTTGAGAAATATCTGTTCATTTTGGATGCCCATTGTTGAATTGGGCTTTTGAATTTTGGGGGTCTGATTTTTTTCAGTTCTTTATGTATTCTCGATAGTAGAACTTTGTCTGAGGTACAGCTGCTAAAAATTTCTTCCCACATTGTAGGTTGTCTTCTAGCCCTGTTGGTAGTTTCTCTTGCAGTGCAGAAGCTTTTTAATATAATGAGATCCTAGTTGTTGATTCTTTGTGCTAGTTCACGTGCTACTGAAGATTTGTTCATAAGGTATTTTCCTATGCTAATGTCTTCAAGAGTTCTACCTAACTTATTTTCCAGCAAGTTTAGTGTTTCTGTCTTGATATTTAGATCTTTAAGCCACTTCAATCTTTGTTTAATTCACAGTGATAGGTATAGGTCTATTTTTAATCTTTGGCAGGTTGAAATCCAGTTTTTCCAACACCAATTATTAAATAGGCTATCTTTCCTCCAGTGATGGTGGTTGGCTCCTTTGTCAAAGATGAGGTGGCTGAGTATGTCTGGAGTTGTTTCTGCATCTTCTAATCAATTCCACTGATCTTGAGTCTGTTTCTTGGCCAGTACAGTTCTGTTTTATCACAGTAGCTTTGTAATATAGTTTTAAGCTTGGGATTATGATACCGCCAGCCATGTCTTTGTTGCCTAGAATTGCTTATGCTATTCATGGTTTCTTCTGATTCCAAATGAATTTTTGGATTGTTTTCTCTAGTTCTGTGAAGTATATTGTTGGTATTTCATTCGGCATTGCATTAAATCTATATAGCAGTTTTGGAAGTATGGCCATTTCCACTATATTGGGTTCTCCTACCCAAGAACAAGGGACATCTTTCCATTTTCTTATATCCTCTTCAGTCTCCTTTTTCAGAGTGTGGTAGTTTTCAGTGTAAAGGTCTTTTGCTTCCTTTGTTAGGTTGATTCCTAGATATTTCATTTTTTAAGATGCTATTGTAAAAGGAATTATTTACCAAATTTCTCTCTCAATGGGTCTGCTATTTGCATGTAAGAAGGCTATTGTTTTTTGAGTGTTGACCTTGGATCCAGTTACTCTACTGAATCTGTCAATTAGGTCTAGAAGACTTTTGACTAAGTTTTTTGGATATTCTGTGTAAAGCATCATATAATCAACAAATAAGGACAGTTTCACTTCTTCTTTTCCTATCTTTATTCCTTTTATTTCTTCCTCTTTTCTAATTGCTATGGCTAATGTTTCCAGAACAATATTGAACAGGAGTGGTGATAGCATGCTTGTCTTGTTCCTGATTTAAGCATGAAAGTTTTCAGTTTTTGACCACTTAGTATGATTTTGGCTGTTGGTTTTTCATAGATAGCCTTAATCAGGATGAGATAAAGACTTTTTATTCCAATTTTCTGTAGCATTTTTATCATGTATGGGTGTTGGATTTTGTCAAATGCTTTTTCAGCATCTATTGAGATGATCATGTGTTTTTTGTCCTTGATTCTGTTAATATAGTGTATTACATTTTTTGATTTACAGATGTTGAATCATCCTTTAATCCCTGGGATAATTCTGACTTGGTAAGGGTGTATCATCTTCTTGATGACACTCTGTATTCTGTTTGCCAGTATCTTGTTGAGTTTTTTTGCATCTATGTTCATTAGGGAGATTGGCCTGTAGTTCTCTTTTTGGGTTGGGTGTTTCCTTGGTTTTGGAATCAAAGTAATGCTTGCTTCCAGAAATGAATTTGGAAGCCTTGCTTCCCTTTCAATTTCCTTGATGAGATTAAAGAGTAATGGCATTAGTTCTTCTTTAAATATCTTGTAGAATTCAGCAGTGAAGCCCTCAAGACCTGGGCCTTTCTTTGTTGGTAAATGTTTTTATTACATTTTCAATTTCATTCATTGTAATTGGGCTGTTTAGAATTTCTATATCTTCTTCATTTAATTTTGGCAATTCATATGCATCTAGCAATTTGTCCATTTTTTCTGTGTTTTCCATTTTATTAGAGTACAGGTTCTCAAAGTAGGTGTTGATGATCCTCTGGATTTCTGCTGAATCTGGTGTGGCTTCACCTTTTTTGCTCTTAATTGCATGTATTTACACCTTTTCCTTCCTTTTTTGATAAGTTTGGCTAAAAATTTATCGATTTTATTTATTCTTTTAAAAAACCAACTCTTTGATTCATTGATTTTTTTGTATTGTTCTCTTAGACTCCATTGCATTGATTTCTGAGCAGATCTTTATAATTTCCTTTCTTGTACGAGCTTTGGGTTTGTTATGCTCTTCTTTTTCTAAGAGCTTGAGGTTCTGCATTAGGTTATTTAACAGAGTTCTCTCTGTTGTTCTAATATGGGCATTCACTGCTATGAATTTCCTGCGTAGAAGTGCTTTCATTATGTCCCACAGATGCCAGTATGTTGTATTGGCATTATCATTTACTTGCAGAAATGGTCTAAATTCTTCTTTAATTTGCTCTGTCACTCACTGGTTGTTCAGGAGGGTGTTGTTCAATTTCCATGTGTTTGTGGGAGTTTTGCAGTTTCTTACATTATTGATCTACAATTTTATTGCACTGTTGTCTAATAATATACAGGGGATAACTTCAATTCTTCTACATTGACTTAGATATGTCCTATGAACTATCATGTGGTCTATTTTGGAGAATGACCCATGTGCAGCTAAAAAGAATGTGTATTCTGATTTTGTGGGGTGGAACACTGTGTAAATATCTATTAAGCCCATTTTTTCAATAGCTTGGTTCAGTTCTAGAATTTCATTGTTAATTTTTTTTCTAGTTGATCTGTCTATTTGAGATAGAGGGGTGTTGAGGTCCCCCACTGCAACTGCATTAGTGCTTATTTGGTTTTTCATGTCCATTAATATTTGTTTTGTATATTTGGGGACATTCATATTTGGTGCATATATATTTAGGATTGTCATCTCTTCTGCTTGGATTGTTCCCTTCACAAGGATGTAGTGACCATCTTTGTCTCTCTTAATTAATTTTGTTTTGAAATCTTCTTTGTCTGCAAATAAGATTGCTATGATTGCTTTTCTCTGGGTTCCTGTCACGTGGACAAATATTTTCCATCCTTTTACTGTCAGTCTATGGATTTCCTTTTGAGTTAGGTTTGTTTCTTGTATACAGCGTATTGCTGGGTTTTGCTTCTTAATCCATTCTGTCAGTCTATTTCTTTTGATTGGTGAATTGAGGTCATTAACATTGATAGTTATAATTGAGAGATATTGACTCATCCTTGTCATGATGTTTTACTGTTGTTGGCTCTTTATTTCTTATTTTCCCCCCTTTCACTTTAGTGTCTTACCTTGCCTGGTGCTTTCCTCTGTTGGGCCTCATGGAGTTGTGAACTTCATTGTCTTTTTCTAGCATATTACTTAGAATTGTTTGGAGAGCTGTTTGGTGTTCATGAAATTCCTTAGGTGTTCTTTGTTGTGAAAGTATCTAACTTCCCCATCAATTTTGAAAGACAATTTTGCCAGATACAACAGTCTAGTATGGAAATTATTTTCTTTTAGGGCTTGAAATACTTCACTCCAGGCTCTCCTTGATTTGAGGGTTTGTGTTGAAAAATCTCCCTTGATTCTGATGGGCTTTCCTTTGCAGGTGATTTGTTTCTTTTCTCTTACTGCCTTTAGAATTTTGTTCTTTTGTTGGGTTTCTGGGATCTTGACTATTGTAAGTCTAGGTGTAGACTTTTTTTGTTCATGGCTAGTTGGAGTTCTATATGGCTCACTTATCTGTATGTCCAATTCTCTACCTCTGACTGGGAAGTTTTCTACTATTACTTCTGTGAACAGTTTATTTATGTCAGTTGTACTTTCTCCTGTTTTTTCCTGGACTCCTATCAGTCTTATGTTATTCTTGTTTGCATCATCTAGCAGCTGTTGGATTGATTTTTCATGGTCCCTTACTATCTTTAAGAAATCTCTGTTTCCATGGTCCTTAGCTGCAATCCTGTCTTTTATATCTAATATTCTGTCTTCAGATTCCCTTATTCTGCTCTGCATGCTTTCATGGAGTTTTTAATCTCCTGAATATCTGTTTTAATCTATTTCATGCATTTCATTTCTTTCTTATATTCAGCAATCATGGTTTCCACTTCTTTCTTATGCTGGGCATTCATGTCTTCCAGCATGTTTCTGATCTCATCTATTCTCTTATCTGTTTCTGCTCTGGAGCCTCTAATCATGTCTTTCGCTCTGCTCACCATCTATGTATTTATCTGGGAGATTATTTCTGTTTGGAATTTTTCTAGAGCCTCATGCATCTGCTTTGTTACTTCCTGTGCTATCAGTTCACACGTCCAAGTGGTTGCTTATCAGACTTTTCCACCTCATTTCTCCCAGAATTTCCTTTTTGTGGTGTGGAAGCCTGCGTTTGTGCCTTGCTTAAGTGTCTTCTCATTTTTTGTTTTTGGCACTGTCCTTGGTTTAATTCTTGGGTTCATATTTCAAAATTGCTTAATGTAAGTATCTTTTTTGCTTGTGTTTAAAATCCTTGTGGAATAATTGCTTTTCATATGTGTCTTCCAAATATAGCTTGTGTTTGGGTTTTGAGACTCTAATGACTGTGAGGATATTTTATTTTCCTTATACCAGGAAGGAAAACTAATTAGATCAATCACAATATGTTAGCCCAAATGATACAATTAGCAGTACCACGGCATCAAGCACAGCTTAGAAAATGACAATTTGTCATTGTTATTAATCTATCACATTTAACTATGGGAGTTAAATTAAAACTGAGGTCCAACCCAACATAAGTTTATAGTGAATAAACTCTTCAATATAGCATCTTTCCCCATTGGGGTGGTGAGTTAAAAGGAGTTGGGGAGGGAGGGACAGGTAGAAAGATCAGGAAAGATTACTGGTGATGCCTGAAGACACAAGAAGATCACACAAACTCTAAGAAGTTGTTAAAGGCAAGAGAAAAAGGCAGAGGGAAAGAACAAAGATGTGAATAGAATCACCTAACAGCAACAGGGAAGCTAGGTACTGAATTTACTTTCCTTTAAACTTAATGATAATCAAGACAAGGAAAAGGAGAAGAAAAGAAAAATAAAGGAGAAATCCAAATTCAGTGCAGAAAGGAACAAATGAGGACATGAAGAGCAATGTGGGACAGCAAGAGAACAAGTGAGAGACAGAAAAAAAGAAAAGATAATAGAAAGAAATGAAAGAAAAGTAAAAATTTGAAGAGTAGAAAAAAGTAAAACTTAAGAATTAAAAATAAGAGAAAAAAGAAATTTTTTCTTTTTTGCATATCTCAAAAAATAAAAATTATGGGCCTCCTTCAGGGTATGTCTCTGCTGTCACAGTAGGCTATGTAGGAATCCAAGTGCATATAGTAGTCAATGAGTCTCAGCAAGCCAGAAGTAGATCAATTACACTGGTCTGATGTGCATGTATTGTAGAGATTCTCTTTACTTTTGCACTGAGCTTCAGTTTTCATCGAAGAGCCTGAGAAGCCCTCTTTCTGTTACTAACTTCTGCCCTATCTTGTGGCACTCAGGAGAAGGGTCTTTATAATCCCCTGTGCCTCTGTAGTGTGGGACCAGGTAGCAGAAAACCCAGAAGGCCAGAGGTGTTGGGGGGGCGGGGAGATTGGGCCTTGGAGGCACCTACCTGGCTAAGAGGAACTCACCGGTTTATGCTGGTTGCTTGTGCTGGGGAGAGCGTGGGGTGGAGGTGGGGCTCCAAGCCACACCTCGGACCTCACTGTGGCATGGGCAGGGCCTGGGATGGCCGCAGAGCTTCACCCAGCTTGTCTCACCGGTTTATGCTGGTTGGTTGCACCAGGGAGAGCATCCTGGAAGGAGAAATTTACTTGGCTCACATTTTCAGTCCATGTTTGGCTGGCTCCAAGGGAGAAACTGCATGACAGTATGTCCTGGGTGGAGACAGCTGCTCAGCCTATGGCATCTAGGAAGCAGAGAGCAAATGGAAGAAACAGGGAAGTAAATATGCCTGTCCCGTCATGTCTCTGGTGAGCACCCCCAAGCAGACCCACTTCCTAACACCAAGTTAGCTACTATATTATCATGGTATATGCCATCATGGTCCAATCACTTCCCAAGTATAGAGGCTTGGGGCCCCATTTTATCTGTAAACTGTAACAAGTGGCAACAAAAGGGAAAATAGAACAAAGGGATCACAAACACACACACACACACACACACACAAAAGCACACATACACACACACCAAATGCTTCTACACAACAAAAATAATTCTACAGAATGAGGAGACAACCTAAAAACTATGAGGTGTTTGCAAACTATAAATCTGATAGAAGGTTAATTTCCAAAATATATGCGGGACTCAAATAGCTTAATATGTAGCTAGAAAACAAATGAAACAACTTAAAATTTAGAAAAATGATCAATTAGACACTGCTTAAAATAATGTTAAAAATAAAGAAAAATTTGAACATTATTATCCATCAAGAAAATTCAAGTCAAAACCTGTATGCGATAGTGCCTTGGACCTATTAAAATGGTTACTACCAAAGAAGGAATACAACTGTTGATGAGGATATGCAGAAAAGAAATCCTTGAATGCTTTAGTGAATATAAGTTAGTACAATCAATATAGAAACAAAAATAGAAATTCCTCAAGAGGTTAAAAGTAGGACTGCCATATGATGCAGTGATCTCATACCAAATGGATTTCAAAGAACATAAGTCTAACATGTTGGAAACATATCTACACTCCCAATTTTATTTCAATGACTTACACCATAGCTAAGCCTGCAAATCAATCAAAAAACTCCTTCTACACATAGTCAATGGATATTTGAAACATGGAATATATACACAATAAAACATTAGTCAGGCATAGGAAAGAACAACCTATTATAAAAAAATACCATAGATGAATCTGGAGAACATTATACTAAATGAAATAACCCAGGCACAGAAATATAACTATTGCATGATCTCACTCTTGTGAAAATTCTGAGGGGATATTCAGTGTTTCGCCACAAAGATGATAACTAAATAAGTTGATGTATATGTAAATTTTCTAGGTTTCACCATTTCACTATGTGTTATACTTATAACAATGTTGTTCACATGAGTATATACAATTTAATCTGTCAATTTATTAAATAAATATATTTAAAAATAAAAAATAAGAAAAAGGTATAAAGAATTTTTTTTAATAAAATGTGGACAACAAATGATCCATTAAGTCTCCAATGATTAATCAAGGGAGAGGCAGAGAGAGCTGGTTCCTTGGATTGGTTCCTTGAACAAATTAACCTTGCCGTAGGGGCAACCTATAACTTTGATTTCAAAAAAAGAAAACATTTTGCCTGCAGAGAAAGAAATCTATCTCACTGTATTACTTAAGAGGACACAAAATTGACTGAAAAATTTTCACTCTGCTTTCTCTCTTTATCCCAAGGGAGCAGAATTATTTGGAGATTGGAAAGACAAAGAAATATTTATTTAATTAGGACCTCTGAGAATGCAAAGGTTGAGGTGCTAGAAACCATAAACTTATCCCTGATGCCCCTCACCTGTAATACGCAGATCCAGCCTTCATGAAAATGCAAGTGTTCTGTGTAGGGTGCATTCATGGAGAAGAGAACGCTTTTGTGATAACCTTCCAAGGCTGTCAGCATGGCCCTGGGAGCTCCTGGAATAAAGGACATAAGGACAGAATGTGTGTGTGGGCTGTGCCTCTAGAATAATGCTACTGGGAACGCTGCGTGTTTATCTAGTCTGTGAAGTTGAGTCCTTGTATATTCAAGGGATTTCTCTCTCTCTCTCTCTCTCTCTCTCTCTCTCTCTCTCTCTCTCTCTCTCTGAGATCATTCTTTTAAAACTTTGTTTCTCTCTTGTACTTTTGTAATTGGGAGCACTCCCTAGGAAGAGTTATTGTGTGGAGTCTCCAAAGCTTCATTCCCTCTACAAAGCGGAGGCTCCTGAAAGATTGCCTGCATCTGATTATTTATTTGATAATAATTAACTGCAGATCTACTATGCACAAGTAGTAGAAATCCCTGAACCTTTACTGTGAACCTCGGTGGCAGAAGGCTGTAGTCTCCTGACAGGTATATGATGCAAGGCTGAAGAAAACAAACTAAAAGACAGAAAGATGAGACAAAGAAATCAGGAATCCAGGACAGCTAAGGCTGCTCAACTGAAAAAAAAATGGTGGTTTATCCAAGCCACTGATGTTTATTAGTCATCAGTTGGAATAAAGGCAAACTACATGGGAGAATGGGACTGTGTGCGGTTACTTTGAAAACTAATGGAGACAAGGCTCATAAAGGAAAAGAAAAAGTTTTCTCAAATTAGACAGACTAGACAAAATATATGATTGTAATTCGAAAATTGTCCTTCTATTTAAGAAAGTTTTAATTGTGGGAATGAAAATTATGTGCAAGTTGCTCTGACCTCAGCACATCAGCTTCAGCTGGACTCACTTCTCAAAACAAGCCATTTTGGGGGTTAATTTTTCACAGCCCATACTGCTTCAGCCTGCTTTGGGCTATAAACAATATCTCATTCTCCTGCACATAAAGCATTGTCTACTTCATTCTACCTGAGTGGGTTTTTCTGTTGTAGTCGCTAACTTGTCTTCCTGGCATATTTGACAAGTTGATAGTCCTTTATAGTTAACCCATAGCTGTTGTTTCAGTGTGGTCCCTATAAAAACCTTCCACTAATGTAATAATTTCTGAGGTACAGAGATCAGTTTTATTTTCTTGTTTCATATTGATAATCCCTTGAAATGTTCAGGAAAATATTGAATGAATTTGGAGGACTGTCATGATACATTCAAAAATTTACCTCAAGTACTTTAATGTCTCAGTGTAAATTTCCTCAAGGATTTGGTCTGAAAATAGCTCTTGTCTTTTGGTGTAGAAAATTAGCCTTGTTCTCTTTGTCTCCTGACAGCCTCATCCCTGAATGCTAACACAGTGACAACTGCTAGACATCGTCAAATGCACATTGCTATCATGGTTAGGACTTGTATTAATTGACTACTTTTGTAATGAATAACGTTAATCAACACACTTATGTTAAGCAGGTTTTTATTCTTAGAATTGGTATTAGTTGCTCGTGTATTATTTTTTTTAAAAGAGACATAAATTCATTTCATTTAACTTTACTATTCAAGTTTGTGCCTATTTTCAGGTATACCATCAGCTAGCAGGCTACTTCTTGTGATATACTGATATATTTGTTTCAATCATTATTATACTTCCAATATTTGTATTTGTTTAACATATATAAATTGGTGGGTACCATGTAAGTATCTGGAAAGACAAAGGATGAAACAAAACTTTAACAATCGCAGACCCACAAACATGAGTTTATCAATGTGAAAAAGTCATTAAGTGGGGAAAAAGAACATCTACTGTGGACCTCACACACTCTGCCCTTTCTGACCCTTACCCTCTGCTCTCTCAAACTGGTCTCTCAAATCCCTAACTATGCCTACCTCTCATTTGTTAGGGCAACTGTTCTTCTGGTCTCTCATCCTACAATATTTCTATTATTTCACTAATTACTACTCACTAATCTTTCTTTCAGCCCACAAATACCTATTTTTAAACAGCTTCCCCTATCCACTTTCCCACAATAAATTGTTATTCAATATTGTTTTCTGTCTTTAAGTAGTTCCCAATGAATAGGCTTTAATAATGCTGACTCCTATTTCTCTCATGGAGATTGTGAACATTTTTCCCCAAAACTTATATTTGTCATTTAACATTTTAAGATGCTTGGATTTACAGAAGTCTTGAATATTTTCAGCAAATCCATTAGACATATATTGTGTCAATTAACTCTCCTGATTTTAATGTGATGTGTACCCATTCAGGAGCATAGACACATAGTTAATAGTATCATATAGGGCTCATATTTTAATAGTAGTATGGTTTTGTTTTCTCCTTCAATCTACATGGTCCACATTTATTTTTCTTAATTAGGGGAACTCACCTGGAGGACATTCTCTGAAAAAAGAACCCATAGGAATCATCATAATTAGAGATGCTACATGGTGGTCAGAAGAGTTAATTGACCTGTTGTATGTGTGAAGATAATGATTCCACTCATGATCCCTGCCCTAGTATAAGAAGATCTTTCTAAATGATATCCATGCAAAACAAATTTGTTGTTATGTCAATAAGCTCACATTTGTAAAATAACCATTGTATAGCACAGGGAGCCCAAAAGGAAAGTTATATCATTGTCCCATTTAATTTCTTTATTCAATCTTATCATGTACTGAACATTTATAATTCATGGTGGAAAGCTAAAGTGTTTACAGCTAAGTGAGTTTAAATAACTTTCTCAGACACATATAGATGCTAATTTAGAGGACCAAATTCCATTCCATGAAATCTGACCTAAAAATCCAATTTCTTAATCAAACTCTGTTGCATGCCTTGAGAGAGGTATATATAAAAAATAATTAGTAAAGCATACGAGAATAATAATAATGACAGGTATCACTTATGGATGCTCCCATTATACACAAAAATATTTTTAGTTCTCAACAACAAAATAATAATGTCAATAATTATCATGTTTGAAGGAAAAAAAATAAGCCACTGGTAGTTAACTGTCACTTAAGTAGAAACTGTCAAGACAGAATAAAAAAATTGCTTGAGAAATAAATCCACATTTCACCATTATTTTAAAATATTAACCTTTAAAAGTACAAGGGCTTTCAAAGAAAATATATGAGATGCCTTCAAATATTCTGTATTACAACAAATATAAACCCAGCTGTTGTCCATAAATTCAAATAGGAAAATTAAGGGATTGGACATAAAACAAGAGATATTTCTGGAAAATTAAAAAACTCAAGCAATTATAAATATTTAAAAGTGAAATGAGCTCCCATTGCCTATGGGAATCACTGTATGGACCAGGACTCATGGGCTATGAGGGACGTTGACCTATGAGGGATCATATGAAGTGATAGCTCCTGGAGGTTGTTTAGATGTTTTTGAGCTTTTGCTTGTTTCTCAGAAGCAAAACTATTGACATGGAAGCAGCGACCTACACAGGAACATCACAATTCATCCTCCTGGGTCATTCAGATGATCCTGAATAGCAGTCCTTTCTCTCTGGGCTGTTCCTGTCCATGTACCTACTCTCTGTGGTCAGAAACCTGCTCATCATCCTGGCCACCATATATGACTCCCACTGCCATTCCCTCACATACTTTTTCCTCTCCAACCTGTCCTTTGTGGACATTTGTTTCACCTCTACCACAGTCCCCAAGATGCTGGTGAACATCCAGGCACAGAGTAAAGATATCCCCCACATGGAGTGCCTTGCTTAGGTATATTTTTTAATCATTTTTTTCTGAAATGCATGATTTTCTACTTACTGTGATGGCCTAAGATCACTTTGAGGCCATCTATCACCCCCTAACCTACACAGTCATCATGAACAATTGACACTGTATGTAGTCTTCTGGTTCTGATGTCTTGGCTTATTATTTTATGGGTCTCCCTGCTTCACATTCTACTGATGAAGCCACTGATATTTCATGTAGGTACTTATGTAGGTTTTCAAGGTGGCCAGCTCTGATACCCTTATCAATAAAATCATTTTGCTTGTAACAACAGACCTGCTCTGTGTGTTTCCTGTGATTGGGATCCTCTTCTCTTACTCTCAGATCATCTCCTCCTTAATAAGAATGTGCTCCTCCTTGAGCAGGTATAAAACATTCTCCACCCATGAGTCTCACCTCTGTGTGATCTCCTTGTTGTATGGAACAGCACTTGGGGTATAGTTGGGGTGCACTTGGGCTGCTCTGCTGTGACCCATTATTCCCAGGCAAGCATGATCCCCTCTGTGATGTACACTGTGGTGACCCCCAGCTGAACCCCTTCAGTTACAATCTGAGGAAAAAGGATGTGAAGGGGGCCCTGGGCAGAATCCTTAGCAGAGCATCTGCTTGTCTTTTGTAAACCATGGACTTCAGAACAAATGGGACATTGTGATCCCTTAGCCAAGCATTGTGAATTTTAATATGCTGCCTCTTTTTCTCCCTACAAGATATGTTTCTTCATTTATTCTATTTCCAAAGCTTTTATAGCTTTCTTGTGTGTGTTTGTATTTGTTTCTCTTTAACCACTTTTCAGTCATTCTTTATTAATGTTTCCACTCTACAGCTGGCCCTTCATGTTCCAAAGATGACCTTTTACATCATTTTTGTACATATGGGTGAAACTTCTGTATATGATGGCCTCTGACTGCTTTGTGCCCATCTCTTACCTCTTCCTTTCCCAGGTGACCATAAATGCTCACTTTATGGCTTAGTTTGCGGTCTATTTTGAGCCTTTTGAACTTACTGCTGCACAACTTAAGTATCTCAGAATTGACATTTCAGGGAGTGGAAATCTCAATTTCTTCTGTCACTCTTTCTTAACTGCTTCATGTTGCTTTTTCTGAAACTATTATTAAATATTTCATCATAAATTTTATTTTTGCCATCTTGGGATTTCTTCCTATCTCAGGGATCTTTTATTCTTACTATAAAATCGTTTATTCCAATTGGAGAAATGTAGCATGAGGCAGGAACTATACAGCTTGATCCACCTGTGGATCTCACCAGACAATTGCTTCCTTCTTTTAAGACACAAGCCTGGATATACATTGATTCAGCTGTATCATATTCCATCTAATATGGTGCAGTGGCTTTAGCGATGTACAATGTGAATTCCTTCACCAACAGCTTGAGGAACAAGGACATTAAAAATGACTTGAAGAAATTCCACACCACAGCAGTATAATCTTGGGGGTTTTTTATGCGTTTGGAACATGGATTTCAAATTTAGCTTAACTAAATGAGTAGTAGTGTGAATCAAGACTTGTAGTTTGTGGACTTTAACTCCTTCCTCATCATGTTTCATAGTGCAGTGCAATTAGTCAAGCTTGTGGGGTGGAGGAATTGGAAAATTTTTAAATGGGCACAAATGTCCCGTTCAAGAGGATGAAAAATGCATATGAATACTTGGCATCTGTGCAAGCATAACAATGTGAATTAATTAGTGCTACTGAACAAGGAACATAAAAAATAATAATGTCTGTAAATAGGGAAGGGTGGGGGATGAAAAGCACACAGGTAATGGGGAAAAAAATAAGAATCAAAATACCTCATGTACAGGTACAAGCACCCAATTATAAATGTAAATGTATTGTATACCTAAAATGTACCAAATAAAATAATTTAAGCAAAAAAAAATAAATGAAACCAGATACAGATATAGAAGTACTGTGTTTTCTGTCTCATATGCAGCAATTACAAAAAGTGCACCTGAAGGTAGAGGGAAAAGCTATGGGTAGAGGGTTGGGGCAGAATTGAGATGGAAGGTGAATGCTTGGATATGACAAATGCACATCTTATGCATGCAGGAAAATGTCACACTGGATGACAGTGATGTATGAAATTAGTATGAGTTTATAAAATAGAGAAGAGAGAATTGAAAATTGTTCATAAGCTTTCTGCTGAGTAGAATGAGAAATCTCCCTTCAGAGGACATTTCTTTTCTTTTATTCTTCTTCCTCCACTAATATTAACAATTCCCTGGAGATTTGGAGAATGTAAGACAGCTTGGCTAATTATGAATTCTGCGTATAGAAGCTCCAAGGTCATGTGATTAATAGTCAACCATCAATCTGTGCCTCCAGTCCTTCATGTTGATTGTTCCAGTCTGGCAAGATCTCCCCCACCATGTGTCTTCTCCATGGTTGTCTGCATCAGGCAGCTCCTATCTGAATCTGCATTCATATCAAGGCCAATGACAGAGACCCAGCTCTAACTAGAGAATTGCAAGATGTGCAGTTGACACTCATCCCTCAGTCAGAACTGGGCAGAGACACATCATTATGCAATAAGTGATGAGGGAGATGATGGATGGAGAAGGGTCTAGCAGAAGCACAGTTTCCTTGTCTTCAGAAGCAACATGCAGTTTGGTAGCCATGATGGAGGGCAACAAGGTACACAATTTCATCCATGTGGACTCTGAACCTCCTTTTTATGAACCTATGTTAGTGTGGGGATCCTTGAAATCACATCCAATGTTTTTCATTCATTCCCCATTAGTTCTACTTCCCATGGGCAGCATACCTATTTCATGAGATAATGAATCCCTCTAAACTGTTCTGCAACCCTCTGAAAGGTTCAAGTAAGCAATGGATGGTAAAGATGATGAGGACTAAAATATCTACATCCTGAATAATTGCAGAGAGCTTCTTAGTAGTCCATCAGTGAGTTACATTTACTATGTAACTCATTTCATTGCATTTATATAGATTTTCACTTGTTACACATTTTCCACATTATTATTACATTACCTAAGAGAAAGGAGTAGTATTTTTTATATCTTGTACTGCATTTTTAGGTAGATAAGGCTGAACCATGTTTCAATTAGATTGTCTGATTGCAGATTCAGGCTTTTTTTTTTTTTTTTTTTTTGTATTGGGGATTGAACTCAGGACCTTGCATTTGACAGGCAGGCATGGTGCCACTGAGCTAAATGCCCAGCCCAAATTCAGGCTTTTCTCTACAACAGTTCTTTCATGTTGCAGCCTAGACACCTCAAATAGATACTTCCTGCAAGCATCATTCAAGGAAGACAACCTTGCTCACTGTGCTCCTCCATTTTGGGGTTCCTTATATGGCAGGACTCTACAGAGCATTTGATGGCTCCACCTACACCCCTTCAACAGAGCTGTAGACCACAGTCAAGATTCACAGAAAGAGTAGGCACATAATAGTTTGGTATCTTTCTTCCCTCCACTCCAGGATAATACTAAAACTGTGTACACCCTCACACATTCCTGTCATCATTCCACTTAATATCAACAGGTGATTTGTCTAGGATTTGAATTCATTTTTTACTCAGGAAATTGGAAAGTTTAAGAATGTGCATGACAAGTAGATGACATTGAGAACTCTCTATATTTTATTTTACTTCCAGAGAGTGGGAACATAATGAAGGTTGTTGTTTAAAAGACGCTGAGGCTGAAAAATTAGATTTCACTCTTTTTGGTGCCTTTCATTATTTCTTTTTTTTTTTAATGAATTTTATTTGTACATTTTGGGTATACAATATAATGACATACATTATTGGAAATTTGCACCTTTACATAATCTCTCTTGGTTTTTATTTTTTCACCATTTCCCTGCCCTCCCTTCAACCCCTCCATCCATACCTATTTACAAAGAATTTGTTTCCATTTTTTAATTTTCTCATATTAATACCATTCCTTTCTTTCCTTTCCCCTACCCTCCCACTTCCCCTTCCCCTTTGCCCCTTTTCTTCCTATTTCACATTATCTATTATAACTTTTAGTCCTTATTGACACTCAGTTTTTCACATTAGAGAAACCATTCACCATTTACACATGTGTGTCCTATTTATTTCATATAAGATTGTTGCCTCAATATGCATACATTTCACTATAAATGTCTATAATTTCTCATTTTTGATGGCTGAGTAGTACCTAGTACCTTGTTTTATTAAAAAAACCACATTTTCTTTATCCAGTCTCCAATTGATGGGGAACTGGGATGCTTCCAAGTTTTAGCCATTATAAATTGTGCTGCTATGAACATGGGCACACATATATCACTATGGTATGATTCTTTTAATTCTTTGGGGAAGATGCCCAGCAGGGGAATAACTGGGTCAAATGGAACATCCAGTCCTAATTCTTTGAGGTATCTCCATACTGATTTCCACAGTGGTTGCACCAGTCTACACTCCCTCCAGCAGTGGAGCAGTGTTCCTCTCTCCCCACATTCCCGCCCACATTTGTTATTGGTTGATTTCATGATAGCAACCATTCTTTCTGGAGTGAGGTATAATCTAAACATTGTTTTCATTGGCATCTCTCAAATGACCAATGATGTTGAACATTTTTTTCATATGTTGATTTGGTATTTCTACTTCTTTGTCTGAGAAATATCTGTTCATTTCAGATGCCTATTTTTTGGAGTGGGTCTTTAAATTTGGGAGGTCTGAATTCTTTAAGTTCTTTATAGATTCTAGATAGTAGAACTTTGTCTGAGAAACAGCAGGTGAAAATTTTTTCCCATATTGTTTGCCTCTTCACACTGTTGGTGGTTTCTCTTGCTGTGCACAAGCTTTTTAATAAGAAGAGATCCCACTTGTTGATTGTTTGGCCTAGTTCAGAGGCAACTAAGGTTTTGTTTATGAAATCTTTTCCTACACAAATATCTTCAAGAGTTCTACCTAACCTCTGTTCCAGCTGGTTCAGCATTTCTGTTTTAATATTTAGATTTTTAATCCATTTTAATTTTAGGTCAGTGCATGGTGAGAGACACAGTTCTAGTTTTAATATTTGACATTGAATCAATATAGCAGTTTTGGAAGTATGGCCATTTTCACTATGTTGATTCTTCCTACCCAGGAGCAAGGGATGTCTTTCCCTTTTCTGATAGCATGTCCAATCTCTCTTCTGATAGTGCTATAGTTTGCAGAGAAGAGGTCTTTGAGTTCTTTTGTTAGGTTGATTCCGAGGTACTTCATTTTTTTTGGATGGCAACAGGGGAATAGCTGGGTCAAATGGGACCTCTAGCCCTAGATCTTTGAGGTATCTCCATACTGATTTCCACAGTTATTGCACCAGTCTGCACTCCCTCCACCAATGGAGAAGGGTTCCTTTCTCCCCACACCTCTGGCAGTATGTGTTATTGCTGGTTTTCTTGATAGCATCCATTCTTTCTGGGGTGCGGTGAAACCTCAGTGTTGTTTTCATCTGCATTTCTCAAATGAACAGTGATGTTGAACGTTTTTTCATGTTTATTTGCTGCTTTAACTTCTTTGTCTGAGAAATGTCTGCTCATTTCAGATGCCCATTTTTGAATTGGGTCTTTGAATTGGGGGGGGCTGATTTTTTCAGTTCTTTATATATACTAAATAGTAGACCTTTGTCTGAGGTACAGATGCTAAAATTTTTTCCCACATTGTAGGTGGTCTCAGCTCTGTTGGTGTCTTCTCTTGTAGTGCAGAAGCATTTTAATAAGATGAGATCCCAGTTGTTGATTCTTTGTACTAGTTCCCGTGCTACTGAGGTTTTGTTCATAAAGTCTTTTCCTATGATGATGTCTAAGAGCTCTACCTAACTTATCTTCCATTCAGTTTAGTGTTTTTGTCTTAATACTTAGATCTTTAATCCACTTTGATCTTAGTTTAGTTCATGGTGATAGGTATGGGTCTACTTTTAATCTTTGGCAGGTTGAAATCCAGTTTTTCCAACACCATTCCTTAAATAGGCTATCTTTCCTCCAATGAGGGTGGTTGGTTCCTTTGTCAAAGATGAAGTCAGAATCAAAGATGAGTTTGTCAGAATTTGTTTCTGCATCTTCTGATCTATTCCACTGATCCTCAGTTCTGTTTCTTTGGCAGTACCATGCTGTTTTTAATTGCCATAGCTTTGTAGTACAGTTTCAAGTTGGGGGTTGTGATACCCCCAGCCATGCCTCTGTTGCCTAGAATTACTTTTGCTATTCTAGGTATCTTGAGGTTCCAAATGCATTTTTGGATTGTGTTCTCTAGTTCTGTGAAGTATATTGTTGAAATTTCAATCGGCATTGTATTCGATCTACATAATAGTTTAGAAAGTAAGGCCATTTTCACTATATTGGTTCTTCCTACCCAGAAACAAGGGATGTCTTTCCATTTTCTTGTATCCTCATCCATCACCTTTTTTAAGAGTGCTGTACTTTTCAGTGTAGAGGTCATTTGCTTCCTTTGTGAGGTTGATTCTTAGATATTTCATTTTTTTGGATGCTATTGTAGAATGAATTGTTTCCCTAATTTCTCTCTCAGTGATTCTGCTATTTGTGTATAAGAAAGCTATTGCTTTTTGGTTGTTGACTTTCTATCCAGCAACTCTATTGAACCTGTCAATTACATCTAGATGTCTCTTGGTGGAGTTTTTGGCTGTTCCATGCAAAGTATCAAATCATTAGCAAATAAGGACAGTTTCACTTATTTTTTTCCTATCTTTATTCCTTATACTTCTTTTTATTTTCTAATTGCTGTGGCTAATGTTTTCAGAACTATATTGAACAGGAGTGGTGATAATGGGCATTCTTGTCTTGTTCCTGATTTTAGGGTGAAAGCTTTCAGCTTTTCACCATTTAATATGATGTTGGCTGTTGATTTTTCATAGATAGCCTTGATCAGGTTGAGATAAAGACCTTCTATTCCAATTGTGTGTAGGGTTTTTATCATGAATGGGTGCTGGATTTTGTCAAATGCTTTTTCTGGATCTATTGAGATGATCATGTGGTTTTTGTCCTTGACTCTGTTAATATAGTGTATTATGTTTATTGATTTAGGAATGTTGAACCATTGTTGCATTCCTGGGATAAATCCTACTTGGTCAGGGTATATGATCTTCTTGATGACCCCCTGCATTCTGTTTGCCAGAATCTTGTTGAGGATTTTTCCATCTATGTTCATTAGGGAGATTGGCCTGTAGTTCTCTTTTTGGTTTGGGTCTTTCCCTGGTTTTGGAATCAAAGTAATACCTTCTTCCTGGGATGAATTTTGGATGCCTTCTTCCCTTTCAATTTCCTTGATGTGTTTAAAAAGTAATGATGATAGTTCTCCTTTAAATGTCTTGTAGAATTCAGCAGTGAACCCATCAGGACCTGGGCTTTTCTTTGTTGGTAAGATTTTTATTTCATTTTCTATTTCACTCATTGCTATTGGGGTGTTTAGAATTTCTATATCTTCTTCATTTAACTTTGGCATTTCATACGTATGTAGGAATCTGTCCATTTTTTCTGTTTTCCATTTTATTAGAGTACAGGATTTCAAAGTAGCTATTGATAATTCTCTGGATTTCTGCTTGGTCTTTTATGACTTCACCTTTTTCATTCTTAATTGTATGAATTTGATCCCTTTCCTGTTTTTATAAGGTTTGCTGAAGGTTTATTGATTATACTTTTTCTTTCAAAAAACCAACTCTTTGTTTCATTAATTTTTTGTATTGTTCTCTTAGTCTCCACTGCATTGATTTCTGCTGTCATCTTTATAATTTCCTTTCTTGTATGAGCTTTGGGTTTGTTATGCATTTCTTTTTCTAAGAGCTTGAGGTTCTGCATTAGGTTACTTATCTAAGTTCTCTCTGTATCTGAACATGGACATTCTCTGCTATGAAGTTCCCACATAGAACTGCTTTCATTGTGTCCCATAGATTCCTGTATTTTGCACTCGCATTGTCATTTACTTATTGAAACTGTCTGATTTCTTCTTTAATTTCCTCTGTGACACATTGGTTGTTCAAGAGGGTGTTGTTCAATTTCCATGTATTTGTGAGAGTTTTGTGGTTTCTTATGTTATTGACCTCCAATTTTATTGCAATTTATTGTCTGATCATATACAGGTGGTAACTTCAATTCTTTTAAATTTACTTAGACATATTCTATGAGCTAGCATGTGGCCTGTTTTGGAGAATGGCCCATTTTCAGCTGAAAAGAATGTGTATTCTGATTTTGAGGGGTGGAACACTCTGCAAACATCTATTAAATACATTTTTTTAGCATCTTTGTTCAGTTCTATAATTTCATTGTTAATTTTCTGTCTAGATGATCGGTCTGTTTGTGATAGTGAGGTATTGAATTCCCCCACTACAATTGTATTAGTGCTTATATGATTTTCATGTCCATTAATATTTGTTTTGTATATTTGGGGGCATTCATTTTTGGTGCATATATATTTAGGATTGTTATCTCTTTCTCCTGGATTGTTCCCTTCACAATGATATAGTGACCATCTTTGTCTCTCTTAATTAGTTTTGGTTTGAAATCTACTTTGTCTGCAAATAAGATTGCTATCCCTGCTTTTTTCTGCATTCCTGTCATGTGAAGAACAGTTTTAAATCCTTTTACTTTCAATTTCTTTTTCAGTTCAGTGTGTTTCTTGTATAAAGCATATTGCTGGATTTTGCTTCTTAATTCATTCTGTCAGTCTATATATTTTGATTGGTGAATTGAGGCCATTAACATTGAGAGTCATAATTGATATATATTAACTCATACTTGTCATGATGTTTTGCTGTTTTGGGCTCATTTATTTCTCATTTTTCCCCCTTTCCCTTGTGTTTCTTACCTTGCCTGGTGGCTTCCCTCTGTTGGGCCTCATAGAGTTGTGACTTTCTTTGACTTTTTCTAGGATGTTGCTTAGAATTATTTGGAGTGCTGCTTTGGTGTTCATGAAGTTTCTCAGGTGTTCCTTGTCTTGGAAATATCTAATTTCCTCATAGATTTTAAAAGGTAATTTTGCCGGATACAACAGTCTAGGTTGGAAGTTATTTTCTTTTATGGCTTGAAATACTTCATTCTAGGCTCTCCTTGATTTGAGGGTTTGTGTGGAGAAGTCTGTCTGATTTTGATGGGTTTTCCTTTGTAGGTGGTTTGTTTCTTTTCTCTAACTGCCTGTAGGATTTTGTTCTTCTGTTGCATTTCTAGAATCTTGACTATTACATGTCTCGATGTAGATTTTTTTTATCAAGGCTAGTTGGAGTTCTATATGCCTCACTTATCTGTATGTCCAATTCTCCACCTCTGTCTCATAAGTTTTCCAGTATTACTTTTGTGAAATTTTTTTTTTTAATGTCGATTGTACTTTCGCCTGTTTTTTCATGGACTTCTATCAGTCTTATATTATTCTTCTTTGCATCATCTAGCAGCTGCTGGATTGATTTCTTTTGATCCCTTGATGTTTTTAAGAGATCTCTGTTTTCATCTTCCTTAACTGCAATCCTGTCTTCTATATCTGATATTCTATTTTCAGATTCCCTTAATCTGCTCTGCATGCTTTCAGTGGAGTTTCTCATCTCCTGAATATCTGTTTGAATCTGTTTCGTGGATTCCATTTCTTTCTTATACTGGGTGATCATAGTTTCCAATTGTTTCTTGGGCTGGGCATTCATGGCTTCCAGCATGTGTCTGAGCTCATTTTTTTTTTTTATCTGTTTCTGTTCTAGAGCCTCTAATCATGTCTTTCACTCTGCTCACCATATCTGTAGTAATCTGGGAAATTATTTCTGTTTTGAATTTTTCTACAGCCTCATTGATCTGTTTTGTTACTTCCTGTGCTATCAGTTCAGGGTGTCCAGGTAGTTGATTATCAGACTTTTCCACCTCATTTCCCCCAGAATTTGCCTTTTGTGGGTGTAGAAGTCTGAGTTTTTGCCTTACTTAAATGTCTTCTCATTTTTCTTTTTTGTACTGTTATTGGAAAAGTTTCTAGGTTGATACTTTTAAGTTGTTTATTGTAAGTATCTTTGTGGATGTATTTAGAACACTTAGGGAATGGTTGGTTCTCAGATTTGTCTTCCACATATAGCTGGTCTTTAGGTTTTGAGTCTTATTAGCTCTGAGGCTATCTCATTTTCATTATACCAGGAAGGGCAACTGATTAGCTCACTCACAACACCTTAGCTCAATTGATACAATCAGCAACACAATAGTATCAAGCACCTCTTAGAAAATGACAAATTATTGTAGTTATCAATCTATCACCTTTAACTGTGTGAATTAAGTTAAAAATCAAAGACAACCCAACATATGTTTATAGTGAATAAACTCTTCAATATAGGAACTTCACCCTTTGGGATAGGGAGTTAGAAGTAGTTGGGGAGGGAGGGGTAGATAGGTAGAAGGATAGGGGAAGGTTATCAATGAGGCCAGAGGGCACAGGCAAGCAAAGGAAAGAGAAGAAAAGGTAAAGAAGAAATACGAATTAGGGGCAGAACAGGAACAAAAGGGGAGATGAAGAGTGTGGGACAGCAAGGGAGCAAGGGAGAGAGAGAGAGAAAGAAAAGAGAAAATGAAGAAAAAAGAAAACCAAAAATTTTAATAGAGGTGCAAATAAGAAAAAAAATAAGAGCAAAAATATTGCTAATTTTGAAAAAAACAAATAAAAGATAAAAATGAATTGCCTCCTTCAAGGTATGTCTCTGATGGCACAATAGGCAATATGGGCAGCTGTGTGCATTTACAAGTCAATGAGTCTCAGCAAGCCACTCACAGATTTGTGAGATTCAGGCAGATTTCTGGCTTCAAGTCTCAAGTTGAGCTCCCTGACCTCCTGCAGGGTTGAACTCTGCCAGGTTCTCCTGCAGATTCCAGCTGCCTTTCCCCTGAAGGTAGTCCAAGTTCTGATGGGAGCTGATGATCCCTCTAACTTACCAAGCACAGTGGTCTGGTGTGTCTTTATTGCACAGATTCTCTTCACTTTTCCAGTGGACTTCAGTTTTCATCAGTGAGCATGCGAGAGGCCCTCTCTCTATTATTCCCTTCTACAGCTCAGGACAATGGCCTTTATGTTGCCCTGTGCCTCTGTATTGTGGATGCAAGTAGCAGTTCAGTCTCCTGTTCACAAGTGACCAGAGCGAGCCAGACTGAGCAAGGCACACTCAGCCCACACCTGCTCTCCCCACGTGAATAGCTAACCTGGAGGCTGGTGGGTGTGCCCCAGTAGTACTCACCGGTTGGGTCTCTGGTTCGGTCTCCTGGTTCAGGTGTTGGTTTTTTATAGAGAGCTTTTATCAGATTGAGTTAGAGACTGTTTATTCCATTTTTTGTAGGATTTTTATCACAAATGCGTGTTGGATTTTGTCAAATGCTTTTTCTGCATCTATTGAGATGATCATATGTTTTCGTCCTTGGCTGTAAAGATATAGTGTATTACATTCATTGATTTGCATATGTTGAAGGATCCCAGCATAACTGGGATGAATCCCACTTGATCAGGGTGTATGATCTTGTTGATGATCTTCTGCATTTTAATTGCCAGCATCTTATTAAGGTTTTTTGCATCTATGTTCATTAGTGAGTTTGGCCTGTAGTTCTCTTTTACTTTTGGGTCTTTCTCTGCTTTGGGAATCAAGGTGATGATTACTTCCAGGAATTAATTATGGAGTATTGCTTCCCTTTTAATTTCATTGAAGAGTTTAAACAGTAGTGGCAGCAGTGCCTCTCTTAACGTCTTCTAGAATTCGGCAGTGAAGCCCTCAGGATCAGGGCTTTTCTTAATTTGTAAGTTTTTAACTACATTTTCAATTTCCTTGCTTGATATTGGGTTGTTTAGAATTTTTAGGTCTTCTTTGTTCAACTTTGGTAATTCATATATATCTAGGAATCTGTCCACTTCTGTGTTTTCCTTCTTATTGGCAGATAAGTTCTTGAAATAGATATTGATGATCCTCTGGATTTCTGCTGGTTCCATTGTAATTTCATCCTTTTCATTCCTAAGTGCATGGATTTAGGCCTTTTCTTTCCCCTTTCTGATATGATTCTCTAAGGGTTTGTCAATTTTGTTTATTCTTTTGAAGAACCAACTCTTGGTTTCAGTGATTTTTTTCTATTGATCTCAGTCTCCAGTGCATTGATTTCTGCCCTAATCTTTATACTTTCTTCCCTAGTATGAGCTTTGGGTTTTCCTGCTCTTCTTATTCTAGAAGCTTGAGGTTTAGCATCAGGTTGTTCATTTGGTATCCTAATATGAGTATTCACTGCTATGAATTTCCCTCTTGAGATTGCTTTCATTGTGTCCCATAGATCCCGAAATGCTGCTTTGGTATTCATGAAGTTTCTAAGGTGCTCTTTGTCATGAGAGTATCTTATTTCACCATCAATTTTGAAAGATATTTTTGCAGGATTCATCAGTCTGGGTTGGAGGCCATTTTCCATTTGGGCTTGAAATACATCACTCCAAGCTCTTCTTGCCTTGAGCTTGCATTGAGAAGTCTGCTGTGATTGTGACAGGTTTTCCTTTGTATGTGATTTATTTCTTTTCTATGTTTGTGATATTTTTTTTCTCCTGTTGGATCTCTGGAATCTTAAGTATTATATCCCTATGCATAGATTTTTTTTTTTTGATCAGGGCTAGTTGGAGTCCTATATTCCTCACTTATCTGTATGTCAAATTATTTTCCCCTTCTTGGGAAGTTTTCTGCCATCACTTCTGTGAACAGTTTTTTTTTTTATGTCATCTGTACTCTCTCTTGTTTCCTCATTGACTCCGATCACTCTTATGTTATTCTTCTTTGCATTGTCTAGCATCTGCTGGATTGATTTCTTGTGTTCCTTTACTATTTTAAAGCAATTTTTCTTTTCCTGGTCACTAATTGGAATCTTATCTTCTATATCTGAAATTTTGTCCTCAATTGTCTCATTCTGCTGTATAAACGTTCGATGGAGTTTTTAATCTCCTGGAATTCTGTTTGCATTTGTTTGATGGATTCCATTTGTTTCCTATGTTGGGATTTGATCATGTTCCTCAGCTCCTCTATTTTTTTTTTAATCTGTGTCCTCTCTAGATTTATTAAGCATGTCTTGCACTATGGGCACAATCTCTGCTGTTATCTGAGAAATTATTCCCAATTTCATTTTTTTCAGATCCTCATTTGTTGACAGTTCAGGGAGTCTAGGTTGTTCAGTTTCAGATTGTTCCATCTTGTTTCCCTTTGGGGTTGCTTTAGGTGTTCTGGCAGTCTGGTTTTGAGACCTGTTTAGTTGTCTTCTCATTTCAACTGTGGGGAGCTAAATGCTTTTGGTGCCTGTGCATCTCACCTCCTCTGTGCTGGGGGCTGTGGTATGGTGGCCTGGAAGCTCTTTATTTCTGAAATATAGAGTGGGTTGACAGCATATTTGAGATTAAGTATTGTCATGTGAGAAAATTTCTGTTTGAGACAAGTACAGTAAGGAAATATTAAACAAATTACAAGAGAGCCTCATGATATTAATAATGAGTGGTGAATATTTATAAAACAAGGAAAAATGAAATTTAGATATTAATAAGGATAAAGTTAGCACTCATTCAAAGACAATATCCTTTAATCGGGGTGATCTAAGTCTGTCACGGGACACTTTATTTCTATCCTCTAAAAAAAGTATAGGCTGTCTGATAGACAAAAGAGGAGCTCTTTTTAATTTCTATTATTATTAATTTCTACCTCGCTGGGCACAAAGGAGGTGTTAATATAAAAATCTCCATTTAACCATTGAACAGATATTTTGTTTGTTCATAGTAATTGGCTTCAGCACACTTGGGTCTGTCCAGACTGCCATTTCTTCCTTTCATAAATGTCCCATAGTAGTACAGAAAGGTTAAAGCAGTGTTTTGCATTTCGAGATCATGGATATGTAGGCCATAGATGCTTTTTAATCACATCCACAGTGTTTAGATATTCAAAAGCATAGCAGAGATTATCATGAGTATCATAACAAACAGGCAAAACATCAACATTTAGGTAAAATTCAGTAATGCTTTAGCTACTTTGGATGTTTTCTGGTTCCATATAAATTTTAAGATTCATTTTTCTAATTATATGAAAAATGTTGTTTACATTTTGATTGCAGTTGCACTAAACCTCCATATCACTTTTGATAATATAGTCACTTTGATAATGTGGATTCTGGCCTATCCAGGAAAGAGGGGCATCTTTCCATTTTATGATACCCTCTTCAATGTGTTTTTTCAGAATACTGTGCTTTTCATTTTGGAGGTATTTCACTTTGTTAGTTAGGTTAATGCCTAGGTTTCTGATTTTTCTTGAGGCTCTTGTGAGTGGGATTGTTTTCCTGATTTTTTTTCTAATTGAGTTCATTATTTGTGTACAGAAATTTTTTTGTGTGTTTTGATAGTATAAGCTGCTGTTTTGCTGAATTTGTTTATTAGTTCTAAGAATCTTTTGCTGGAGACCAATTTTTTTTAACCACTTGTCTGTATAGCATATATTAATGTCATAGTTGTGGTCAGTAATATCATATAATTATGTGCCCTTAAGAAAACCATAAATTCTCTAGTGTGAGAAACTGAGAATGTAAATAAGAATCAAAAGGTTTAATAACTAATAATTGATACTTTGAAATACAAAAAGGCCAAAAGGAGTAGGGGTTGTAGGAGGAGATGGGGAAAGGAAAAATTATGACAAAAGGAAAAAAATTGAAACAAAGTCTATGTAAATAGGAAAGGGTGGAGGGGTGAAGGGCACACAGGTAATGGGAAAAAATAAGAACCAAGATACATTATGTACAAGTACAAGCTCCCAATAATAAATGTAAATGTATTATATACCTAAAATGTACCAATAAAAAATTTAAGCAAATAAAAAGAAAAACATAATTATCAAAATCTAAAGTTCACAAAAACCACAGATACCAGTACATATAAAGTAATTTTTAAAAGAGAAACAAAAATTGAATAAGCACTCATATTCACAAGGGATCATAATCAGCAAATGCAAGATTGATACAAAAATCCTGATACATTATCCCATATCGATGTTTTCTGATTATGAACTAATGATTTTAATTTAGTGTTCAAGTAATGTTTCCTAGCTCTCATATGGTATTCATAATGATTTTACTGAGAGGACTCTCCCATTGTTAGAATAAAATAAAGCATATTTGAAAGCTTCTTAATTTTCATTAATGACCCTGTTTATCTCTTAAAGAGATATTTCTTATTCTCTACTTAAAAGAATGAGCTGTATTTACTGTGATTATGGTCTCTTTCTGAGTAATGTTCTTGTCTTCTAATACTGAACATCTAAGTCTCACTCAGATGTGTATGGAGGAAGTTGAATAACACAGGAAACAATAACAAAAACAACAAATAAGATTTGGTTACTCACAATCCAGAACTATTGTTAAAGGTATATGAAAATCATATTTGAGTACATTTGAATACTAATATTCAAAATACACAATGAGTACAGATTATTTCCCTTTTTTGTTTCTATTTTAACCATTTTCTTTTTCAAAAGGTGTCCAAGCAATAGGGAAGCATATAATCAAACAAGAGTCCTGGGTCTCTCAGATGATCCAGATTTGCAGCACCCCTCCTTACTTTATTCCTACCCATGTACGTGGTCACAGTGCTCAGGAACCTGCTCATCATCCTGGCCATCAGCTCTGACTCCCACCTTCACACCCCCATGTATTTTTTTCTCTCCAACCTGTCCTTTGTTGACATCTGTTTAATCTCTATCGTGGTTCCAAAGATGGTTGTGGGCATCCTAAATCTCAGCAGAATCATCTCTGTGTGGACTGCCTGACACAGATTTCTCTTTTTCTTTCTTTGTTTTTTTTTGTTGTTGTTGTATGGATGACATGCTTCTGGCTGTGATGGCCTATGACAGGTTTGTTGAAATCGGTCACCCCTTGCATTATTCAGTCTTCATGAGTCTCTGCCTGTGTCTTCTCTTAGTGATGATGTCTTTTTTAGTCTTTTTCACTCACTCCTGCACAATTTTATTGCCTTACAATTTACATACTTCAAGAATGTGGAAATTGCCTTTTTTTTTCTGTGATGCCTCTCAAATTTTTATTCTTGCTGTTCTGATACTATTATCAGTAATCTGATCAGCTATTTTGTTGTTGCCCTTGTTGTTTTCCTTCCTATCTTGGGGATACTTTTTCTCATTTTAAAATTGGTTCTGCTATTTTAAGAATATCATTATCAGATGGGAAGTATAAAGCCTTCTTCATCTGTGGGTCTCACCTGTCAGATATTAGCTAATTTTATGGCTCAGGCTTTGGAGTGTACATTGATTCACTTGTATTTCCTTCACCCACAAGTTGTGCAGCAGCCTCAGTGATGTACAGTGTTGTGACCACCATGCTGAATCCCTTCATCTACAGCCTGTGGAAGAGGGACATGAAAAGTGCCCTGTGGTGCCTCCACAGCAGAACAGTTAATTCCATAGCTTGTAGCAACCATTTTCAATGTTGGTTGGAAGAATCAGCAAGAGTAAACATCTAGATGTGTAAATGTTTCATCATTATTCGCCTTATTTTTGTAGTATGATGACTTTAGTCCTGCATTGTTTCCTACTAGAATGAAGATAAGTAGTTTTGGGGAAGGCAGGCATGAAAATATTTAAAATTATTCATTCAAACTCAGAGGGTGAAAAATGCATGGGTGATGGATGAGTTTGATGGATATTCAACAAAGTGAAATATCATTTATGCCATTGAACTAATGCATTTGGAAATGGTGAACACGGTATATTAATGAATATTTTATCACCATAATCATTGGAAATAAAATACAGATGACTCTTTCAAAACATAATCCAGACATGGAAAGATTAGTATTGCATGTTCTGCCTCATAGGTGAACAAACTCAGCTGGAGATTAGGTGGATAGAAGCTCTGGGAAGGGAGCTTGCAAGCCATTTACTTTCTGTCACTCTAAGAAGAGATCCTTTTGCTCACTCTCCTTTACTTTTTGAGAATTCTTTTGCTCAGAGCAATGAATAAAGAAAACTGGCGAGTTTAAAAAAGTACTTTAATGAAGGGAGCAATTCTATATGATTTGGGGGAAAAATCTTTTCACAATTAAAATGAAGATTAGGCCTAGTTCTACTGCCTACAGGCCAGCTGTGACATGTTGAGACATAACTCCATTTTGGCCTTTGGTCACAGTAAAATCCTCAACAGTCCAGTAATGCTGTGATGCTGCAGGACAAGATTACACCAGCTGAAGATATTCTGGGAGGAACAAAATCTTCATCTGTACAGTTCCTTGTGGTTCTAGCATTTCTGCTGCCACTGCTGCTGCTGCCTTCTGAATCCCTTTTTACATCTGTTACTCTTCTAATGTAGATGTATTGAACTCTTTTCTCTGAGTGACCTTTTACATTTATTTCCCAATGTACTGAACTCTCTGCCCTGTCATCTGCTACATTTATTACTCCTGATGTACTAAATAAAGATGTGGCAAACTCAGGGACTTTTGTCTTTGTTGTCCAGAGCAGCACTGATCAGACACAAAGCTCAGCTTCTTCTCTGAGTCTCAATTTTTCTATCTTTTAAGTTAATTTCCCTTGTGCTGGCCTGGCTCATAGGAGACTAGGACTTAATGCAGAGGTTCTAGTAACATCCCATTTCCCTATTACCTACACCTTAAGTGTCCCTGTAGTTAAGACCTCTGGACTTCTATGCATCTCTTTCAGGTGACTAGGAAAAAATAAGATCAGTGCATCAAATCTAGAGATTGTCTATTTGATTTTGAACCCTGTCTGTTACAATTATTATTTTACCTTTGATGGAAGGTTGTATTTTTGAGAGTCAGAGTTGTCACCTGAATTAATTTCTCATTGATACAACTGCATTAAGGTAGTAATAAATATATAATGAATGCACCCTATGTGATTAACATGTTATGAATGTATAAAGAACAAAATAAAATTTAAAAATCATTATTATTAGTAGTAATGATCAGGTATATCTTCACAAATTTTAATTAAATTGTTCTGTTAAATAAAGTTATCCCTTTTCTATTTGTATGTCAGGACACAATATCTGTATAATTATATGCGTGTATCTGGAGAGCAATGGCAAGCTGTCATTTATTTCTGATTGTCTGCAGTCTCTACATTGCTTGGCATACAGGAAGTGTAAAAAATTAAAAGGAAACAAAAAGATAGGCTTTTTGGAGATATGAAAGTGGCTCAAGCAGTGAGGGGACTATAGGAATAGGAAGTAAAGAATCAAAATGATCAAGTTATGCTTTATAAATATGTAAAAAATTCCTAAAATAAATGAAAATATTATGCATTGTAAACATTTTCTAATTTCAAAAATGGTTGGTCTGTACGTCAGTGGTTGAGCATTTGCCTACCATATGGGAAGCACAGAACTCAATTCCCAGCACACACAAAAAAACAATGTTAGAGACGAAGAGGAAATATCTGCGTTAAGCATTGACTAGACTTTTCTTTGGTTCACAAAACTTTGCTTCAGCACACTGGATGCTTTCCTGAATGTACGTTCATCCCTTTTGGGAATGTTGCATTAAACTAAGGACAAGAAAAATAGGTCTTGTTTGAGTCTGTGTGATGGACATAGTCCTATAATAAAATGTTATTAGTACTAGTTTGGGTACATAATGCATACATTCATCATGGGGAATTGGGACATATACGTGTCATATTTTCATCTTTTTTACATCTCCTTTCCTTGTTCTCCATTTTCTCTCCCTCCATTCCAATATCTGCTTTCCATTTCCAAAAAGTCTACCTCTCTGTTGCCAATTATCTATTATTTCTTGCTCTTTAAATTATTTATTCTTTGGCTTTCTCGTGCATGAGAATTCATGTGGAATTCAAATTCCTGTTTCTTAGTTATTTCGCTTAGTGTTAAAGTCTCAGGGTGCATTCATGTTCCTAAAATCATGCAAATTTATCCTTCTTTAAGGCTGAAATATATCATATATATATATATATCACATTTATTTATCTAATCATTTTCTCATACACATATCGACAGTATGAGATCAGCATGGGGGTCACCACAGTGTGCATCACAGAGGCAGTCATGCTTCCTTGAGGAGCAAGGGTCACAGCAGAGCTTAGGTTCATTTTCCACTGTCCCTTCAACTCTTGGTCCCCTTCCCATTTGCAAAAGATCTATCTAGCTTTTTCCTGTAATGCATCTTTTATTTTTCTCTATAAATTATTTGTATTATGGATTTCTCACATATAAAAATTGTACAATACTTTACATTCTTTGTCTGATTTATTTCACTTAGCATTATGTTCTTGAGGTACATCCATATTCCTACAAATGACTCAAGTTTATCACTCTTTTTGTCAGAGTAGTACTGCGTTCTGTGTATATACCACATTTTATTTACCCATTCATTTGTTAATGAACATATAGTCAGCTTCCAAGATTTCATTCTTATGAATTGTGTTGCTATAAACATATACCACTATAATATAACATTTATAGCTCTTTAGGGAAGATACCCAGAAAGATATAACTGGATCAAATAGAATTTCTATTTTCAGGTTTTTGAAACATCATACTGATTTCCATAGTAGTTTTATTAGTTTATATTCCCACCAACAATATAAAAAGATTTCCCTTTTCCCTGAAGGTTTACCAGTATTTATTATTTTAAATTCTTGATGTTACCTATACTTACTGGTGTAAGATGGAATCTGCGTGCTATTTTGATTGTCATATCCCTAAAGACCAATGATGAAAAACAAATTCTCATGTACTAATAGGCCTTTAAAACTTTTTTGAGAAGCGTTTTTCCATTCCCATTGCCCATTTTTTATTGGATCCTTTATTTTGAGAGGTTTAATTTTTCTGAGCAGATGCAATTAGGGCCATTGAAATTTGTAGTAATATGATTGTAATTGTAAGTTTTTTGTTCTGTGTATATGATTACAAAAATGAAGAAAGACAGAAAGAAAAGTAGAAAATATATATAAATGACAGAAGTGACTAGGACACATCAGCATAACCTGAGTAGAAGAGGAACCCATAACTTCTTGGGGACCAGTATTTTCCTTTTGTCTCTTTCTTCCATTAGTGTTAGTAAATCCTTAGAGAATGGGGTGGCATAGAACATTTGACTAATTATAAACTCAGTGCATTGAACCTCCAAAGTTATATAATTGCCAATGTTCAGCTTGCACTCCCAACGCTTCAGTTTGATGACTCCACTCTGGTGACCTTCACAACTGTGTCCAAGCTGCATGGTTGTCTGCATCAGCAAGTTCCTATCTGACTTTGCATTAATTTCAATCCTGAGAACAGAATCTGAGGATTCAAGAGACAGCAGGCATAAGAGACCCTTTGGATCTACTCTCCCTGATTATGACCCAGCAGAGAAACAGCATCACCTGGTAAGTGCAAAGGTGCCTCAGGGCTATAGAAAACCTCCATTAAGTATGGTTTCCTCACCTAAAGGTCAAACATTACAGTTTGAGTAGCCAGATGGAAAGGTGCAATTATGAAAAGTATTTGTTATGGGGAATGGAAATTGTATGTTTTTGATTTTACTGGGAAAACAGAATCATTATTTCAAATTTTCCTTCTATACAACTTGTTTCTATTTCCCATTAGTGTCTCACTCATAGTAGCAGAAAATGTGTTCTTGTGCAGTGCAGTGTTCTTAAGCAATGAAAAAGGATGATGAAGGTGATGATAAGGATGTAGAAGAGGTAGACAGTGAGCATCACATCTGGAACTGGTTCTGAGGGCTTCCTATACTCCAGGGACTGAGCAATGAGTTCTATGCTGCCTGTTTCATTTCATTGATTTTGTCTTCCTATATGATACGTGCCTATATTGTTATTCCTTATAGTAAAAAGAAGAACCTGTTATTTTAATGAAATTTGCAGTGGGCTGTTAGGTAGGAAAATGTTAAGCCACATTTGAATAGGGCTGTCAGATTACAGACACGGAGCATCAAAAGAGGATTAATTCTGGCAGGTTGTCCCCATAATGACCCACGCAGCCATATCCCTTCCCTGTCATTCCAGGAAGACATCCCTTGTTCACCTTCTTTGGGGATTCTTGATAGGTCCCAAAGCCGAGCAGTGAGAGACACCAGGTGTATCCAACATAGGAAAAGCAGATGTGGGTCAGTGATAAAGATCTCAGAAAGAGTACACACTTCACAATTCAGCACAGATTTCTCCTCTGCCACCAGGGCAAGGTATCTCACATAGTTTCCCCCACATGCAATTATATCACTCAGTCTCCAATGGGGCTGTGTCATCTTGATTTCATTTCCAGTTAAGAAGTGAGAGAGTTAAAAATGTACCTCAAACGCAATTGTGGTTAAGATCTCTGAGCCTCTGCTTAAATCTTTCTGTGAGTTGGGGAAAATTGAAAAATTTTAATACATTGGACAGCATCAGTCAATTTAATCCTTTTAACCTCATGTATATTTTTTAATGCAGATCAGCTTTTTAATATCTCTGAAGCAGCATTTTATTTTTCATGTTAATTTCTAGTTGCAACAACATCACTAAAGATATATATATATATATATATCACTAAATAAATAGACATATATATATATGTAATCTCCATATCTCCATATGGGATATATATGTCTAACATCAGAGCAAAATAAAGTTTAATTTGAATTAATATGAATGACAAGGATAATCTTTATACCTATATGTCCTGTGACCTGAAATTATTGTTTTCCTATTTCTGTAGTAGTTCATTTTACTTGTGTCACTATAAGTATATGTACATGTTTGGAGAGGAATTATTTGCTGCCCTTTACATCCAACTCTCCCGAGACCACATATTGTTTGACACAAAGGAGGCATCAAGATGAAAAGTTCTGGGTGCTGGGGGTCTAGCACAGTGGTTTAGCCACCTGCCTTGCAAGCGCAAGGTCCCGAGATCAATCCCCAGTACCAAAATAAATAAATAAATAGATAAATAAATAAAATAAAAACTCTGCTAAACACTGAGTGGATTCCTCCTTGCGTCACAATAAATGTCTTTACTCAGCATGACATAAACATGCTTTGTGAACTCCCATCAGATTATCCATTCCTTTCTGGGATATCCCATAGATAAAGAGGCAAGGTAAAATAGCTTTGCCAAAATATATCATGTAAAGGTACAAATCCCCAATGATGAATGTCATTTTATTGTATACCTAAAATGTACCAATAAACTTAATGAATATAAAAAAGATAAAATAGCTTTGGTTTATGTCTGCATTATAGACAAATGGGCCCTATTATCCATTTGGTTTTATAATGGATACATCCATTACTGAAAATCATGGCAAAGAGATTCATGAGTTAAAAAATATGTGGCCAGGTGAATGTATGTCTTTGGCTGAGATGAAGTCTAGAGCTTCATATCATTCCAGGCTCCACTGCGATTTGAATGCAGTTTACTATGCTTCTCAGTAATCTTCCTACTTGCATGATAAAATGCTTTATTTTAAAAACAAAAACTCACAATGACTACATACTAACTTCCTCTAGTGGCCACATGTGTGGAGATGAGGGTTATCCTCCTTATTTTCACCAAGTATTATGAGCACAGAGAAGAGAGATTTGCACACATCTGCATATGGCAGCAGGTCAGCAACACAGGACTAATGTTCATTTCCCAGCCCCCTTTCCAAGAAACAGTCTCCTCCACTGAAGCAAAATGTAAATGATTTTCCCAATAAGGTGATGAACTTTCTTTGAGTTTTATCATAAAGAGATCATGAACGGACAGACCGCAGGGGTATTTTGAAGGGATTTCTCAAAAATAAAAGGATATAAATGATCATGACTGACTTTTGGTAGGGGGAATGTGTAAAATTTTACACATAATATATATTAGAAGTCAGAGAAATATCTCACACCAATATATTTTGCATAGGTTTCCACTTATGTGACAGAGTGGCATAAGAATTTTGAAAACTGACATAATAATAAACTTAGATGTTAAATGAGGGTTCTCCTTGTAATGGTTTGCATTAGTTAAAGGGAATGTAAATACACTTGTGTATGTAGCCCGCTGTCAGGGAAAATAGATTTGTGTTGTTTACAACTTACTTAAGTTTTAGATAACATTTAGGTAAGTTTTTAAGAAAATTCTGATTCATAAATCAATTATCACCTGAAAACTGTAACAGGAAAATTGATTCATGAAATTCATAACAGACTCCTTTGAGGACAGGTTAGCAAGGGAATGGAATTACAGAGTGATACCACCAATTCAAATTTCATAGGGAATTGCTCAAGTCTCTAAAAATATTAGTTGAGATGTAAAGATAATTAAATAATTATAGAATAATATGTGGAGAGCTAATGTTAAAGGATCATCTTATTAATTCAAAGAAATATTCTAAGACAATAGTTCTCAACTCTGATATAAGGAAGGAATCCAAAAACTCAAAATAGTGGGAATGTGATTAAATTTATTGGTCTGAGTCTAGGGTGTTTGAATATTTTAAAATCTATCTATCTATCTATCTATCTATCTATCTGCAAGTAGGTGATAATCAACAGTGATGTAAATTATTGCTTAAATGTTTTCATACAGCAACCATACAAATTAGGTGGTTGTTGTACTCATTTTACAGATGAAGGGGAATTACAATTTTTACAGCTGTGTTCACTCCATTTCATGTACTTAATCTTTTGTACATGAGCTTCCAGGTGTTTTAACATTATTTCATGTACTTCTACTTCATGTTTTTCTCAAATAAATTACAGTGTGAGCTCACTGAAAAAGTGTGTAAGTTTCAGTATTTAAAATAAGAGAAATGTTTATCATGTACCAGAAAATACTGCTGTGGAAAATCTGTCAATAGAATTCAAAAGCCTTGAAATCAGCCAGGGCCTTTGGACTTTCCTAGTTTCTCAGATTTTCCACAGGACATGGAGGATTTAGTATCTTAAAAATAATGAGGCATGCTACTCTATAATACAGAGTCAAAAAAAGAGCAAATAGCTAACAGTGACATTGTATGGGATGATTAAAATAAACATGTATAAAATTTAAAAAGCAAAACATCAGTCATTCTTATCCCTTATTTTTTCTTATCATTGACAGACACAGTATGCACTAAGGCCACATTCCTTGTTATTATGTAATCAGATTCTATGTGTTTATTTGAACTTGCTTTATGTTATTTAATATGTTTTAGACAATATGGAAGTTACATATTAAATAATCTATACATGGCAAAATCGATGTGAGCTCTTATATCTTTGAAAAATAGAAATAAGAAAATCCCCATAATGATGAAAATTTCTGGGAGGTAACTGGCTCAATACTATATATTTTGATTATGAACAATTAACTTCAATGTTCATATCATGCAGTCCTAGATATTATACTAATTATAAACACCGTAATTCAAGAGAATTTTTACCATTTTCTGAGAAGAAAATAAGGTATATTAAATGCTTGTTAATTTTCTTCCAATAGAATCACATATTTTTTTTAAAGAGTTGCCTGTATATTACTGGTTCATAGAATTCAAAACTCAAATGTTCTAACATTTCCACTACAGTGTCTGTAATTTAGGAGTGTACAGAAGGACAAGGGGAACAAATAACCCAGTAATGAAAGAGCTCGTGTAGATTGAGTTTATCACCACTGATTGATATTACTGAGGTTTATGGACTTTATGTGGGAATACTTTGCTTAGGAATAATTGATTCCTAACATATAGAGAGTCTTCAGCACTATTTAGTGGTTTCATTTTTCTAATGAATTTTCTTTTTGAAAAGGTGTTCAAGCATTATCAAAACATATAATCTAACAGGAGTCTCAGAATTCCAACTCATGGGCTTCTCAGATGATCCAGACCAGCAGCCCATCCTCTTTGGACTGTTCCTGTCCATGTACCTGGTTACAGTCCTCGGGAATCTGCTCATCATCCTGGCTGTCAGCTCTGACATCCATCTCCACACACCCATGTACTTCTTCCTCTCCAACCTGTCCTTGGCTGACATTTGTTTCATCTCCACCACAGTCCCAAAGATGATTGTGGACATCTCAACTCAGAGCAGAGTCATTTCCTATGTGTACTGCCTGACACAGATGTCTCTTTTAATCCTTTTTGCAAGTATGGATGACATACTCCTGACTGTGATGGCCTATGACCGCTTTGTGGCCATTTGCCACCCCCTGCACTATGCAGTCATTATGAACCCTCGCCTTTGTGTATTATTACTTTTGTTTTCTGTCTTTGTTAGCATTTTGGGCTCCCAGCTACACATTTTAGTTGCCTTGCAATTTACCTGCTTCAGGGATGTAGAAATTGCTAATTTCTTCTGTCATCCTTCTCAAGTCTTTAACCTTTCATGTTCTGATACCTTAATCAAAATCATGGTGACATATTTTGCTGGAGCCATATTTGGCTTTATTCCCATGTCATTGATCCTTTTCTCTTACTATAAAATTGTTTCCACCATTCTCAAAATCCCTTCATCAGATGGGAGGTACAAAGCCTTTTCCACATGTAGTTCTCATGTGTTGGTAGTTTGCTTATTTTATGGAACCAGCATCGGAGTGTACCTTGGATCATCCATGTCATATTCTCCTAGGAAGGGTATGATGGCCTCATTAATGAATACTGTGGTCACTCCTATGTTGAATCCTTTCATCTACAGCCTGAGGAACAGGGATATTAGTAGCACCTTGAGGAGGATCTACAGATGGCGAATATAATAACAAAGTTTTGGGTCCATTTGGAATGTAGGTTGAGAAGTATAGTGAAACTAAACACAAAAAACTCACTTTAAATATTGCCTTCTTGATTATATTATTTTAGAATTTTGATGTCTTCAATTTTATGTAATGTTCTTAGAAGAATTGTGGCTGATTTGGGGAATGGTGAAGTTTGTGGCTTTAATATCAGTGCAAAATTCATTTAGGAAGTTGTGAAATTTTCCAAGATGGATAAGAGTGATGGTTGTCCAAAAACAGCACTGGATTTAGTGCTACCAGATTTTATTTTCAAGTGTTACATTTAGTTATATGTATCTCAGCATAGTGAGAAATGGAAATAATAAAATGAGGATTTTAAAAAAACAAATTTATAAATTTTATTGAATATTTCAAACAGTTTTTCAATGAACACACCAGAGATAAAACCTGTAGAACAGCAGTGCAAATATTTCACAAGTGTGGCCTTGCAGTCTCATTCCCTTGATGGATGCCTCCTGTTCTCCCCTCTGCCTGGCCCACTTCCCTCCTCCCCTGGCACAAGAATGGAATGGTTCTGACTGGAAGGACAATTATACTGATCCTCAGTGAGTGGGAGCCAGGAGAAAGTTTTGTTTGTCAACACTTGTTACTGAAGCACAGAGAAAAAGAAAGCCAATGACAGTCACAAAGTCTTCCTGTGTATTCTTCTCAAGGTACGATCTCCATAAGCAGCAACGAAAAAGCTCCTACCAGGAAGATGAAGCCCACTGTTCCCGGTGTCTTTTCTGAACCACATTGGAGGCCAGTGCTGGTTGCTTTGCAATTCCCATGCTAAATAGAAACTCAAGTGGCACCTACTACAGCTAACTACTGCTAAACCCCCAAACCAGAACATGTTCTTTAAAGCTTCTTTAAAAGGAATATGCATACATAGCCGGTCATGGTACCACATGGCTATAATCCCAGAACTCAGGTGGCTGAGGCAGGAGGATCACTTGGTGTTCAAGGCCAGCCCAGGGTCCATAATGAGCTCACGACCAGCCTGAACTGCACAGATCCTGCCTCAAAAAAAAAAAGAAAGAAAGAAAAGAACATACACATGTATTTACACACAGTCAAACAAACACACATACAGGGCACATTTTCCATTCAGTTGGCAGAGGACTGCTAGGTCTACATGAACACATCATACCTGAATCCTCCGGAGAATGCAAAAGAAACACAAGGACATCCCCCTCTCTGGATGGCTGAGAAAAGCAGGAAAAAGGGTAAAAGAAGCAAGGCTGTGTGGAAAGCATGAGCCCAGATACCCAGGAGAAGGGCAATATCTATCTGAGGCTTCTTTCAAAAATGAAGCAGCGAAAATAGTGGAAGCTTATGGACAATGTACCTAGCCTGCTGAACAGGGAAGAGGATGAAAAAAACAATGCTCTTCGACATCAGCCATCTCTTCAAGTTTGAGATAAGTGCAAAAATCAGCCCTGTCTGTCGTGGACAGGTGCTGCCCCAGAAATGTAAAGGAGTAGAAGAAAAATAAAGGGAAACCAAGAGGGGGACTGAGAATTCACTAGCTTTCTGGGAAAGAGGAAGATTCTGACAGGAGGGGTCACAGAGGTGACAATGAGACTGGCATTTAACTGTCCAGGCAAAGCCAGGGTTGTTGACCAGGATGTTTGTAGACTCTTCACAGTAAAGAGGCAAGGGGCTGACCATCCTGCCTACCACGACCCATGGGGCAGAACACATGCAACCACAAGGCCACCCGTGAGTACAGGACTCTAAAATAAAAGCACCAGTCAGTGGCATTATTCACATTATAAGGATAAAACATCACAGGCCAAAAAGACACCATCAGGAATGTGATAGCCACAGGGCTGTTGGTTTGAAATTCCAGGGCTTCATGACCTGTGTCAATGTCTGCCCTCCAATCTTCTGCTTCCTTGGAAAGCTAACAACATAGCTGTTAGGTGCTCACAACAGCAGGGTTGTGTGGCAAACCGGAAAGTGGGGAATCCATGCAGTGGTACAGGAGACAGTCTCCCCAGCAGCCATAACAGATGAGGAGCAGGGCTGCCGGGAAAGCCAAGGCACAGATTATGGCAGGCTTCTCTTGTAGGAGAATGCTGAGAAGGTTCAGTCCATGAGCATGGAGTGGCTGAACTGCAGGGCAGGATTGAGGGGCTTGGGGATGGTGAGGACAGACAGCGCCCACTGGAGGCAATACATGATCTCTGCTGGGCAAGGCCTTCACCAAGCCTGCCAGGCATTGCTGTAGAGACAACCTAATGGAAGCCACTGGTTGGAGGTGGCTTCCCTCTGCTTTCTTCAACCCTCTCTCCAGGAGCTGAGCCACTGTGCTGTCTGGCTGTCAGCCTGGGATAACCAAGGCAGCAAGGATCCTGCCAGCCCTGTTATGGTGCTGCTGCCCCTGCTGCCATCACTGCTGCCAAAGATGAAAAATTTTGTTAGCAAAAGAACTTTACTAAGTGAACAGGACACCTGAGATTAGGATTAGGGTGGAGATGCCAATTCTGCCATTTTCAAATCCAAAGCCTCTGGCTGTGGGGGGTGGAGCCTGGGTCCTTTAGTTTAAACACTTCGGGGGTCTCTTGCCGGCCTTACTGTGGCTCCCTGACCATGTATGCAGAGTGGCTGTCCCTCACACAGTCACTATGGGAGCTTAACATCAGGAGCCCTGAAATGAAGCCAACCAGTGGCTGCTGTGTTGTCCAGGTTCAGCTGACCTCATCCCTGGAACGGTGTCCACCCACTCTCTGCAGGGGACCCAGGCACTTGGACTGCACTAGCTGGTGCAGCAGACAGCAGCTGCTGGGCTATTCCACTGCGGCGTTTCTCCTTGATGGCCTCTGAAGTCCCCTGCTTTCACTGTGTCTTTTTTCTTGTAATTCAGTCCTTTCTTGTGTACCACAAGCAATACACCAGGGAGATAGCAGATTGTCCCTACCTTTTTATCATTGTATTCTGTCTCTTTAATTTCTCCATGGGCTCCAAATTTCCTGTCAGATCCTTCCTGGATCCCAGAGATCCACCTCCATTCTTTTCTTCTGCAAGTTGTTATTTTCCAAAGTCTGGATTCTATATCTTGGAGAAGCTGATCTCTTGTTGCTGACCACCTTGCTATTTTTTTCTAAATACTTTCATCTTTTGCAGTGTCTCCCAATTAAATCATCATGAGAACTAACAGAACAATGGACCTGAGTATCCTTCATGTGAGTGAGGTGTGACAATTTCAATTCATGTATCAGGAAATATGGATGGGAAAATCTGTTAATTAGGGATGAGTGTTGGGACAAAAACCTGGGCTTTACAACTCTCCCTCATGCTAAAGCCTTTAAATGTAAACAGAAATATTATGATTAGAAAAATAATGAATATACTCATTATGAACCGCAAACATGTACCAACAAAAAAATTAAAAACAATGAAACAGTTTCAACAGGTCACTGTAGAATAAAGAATAAAAATTAAAAAACACACATTGTCACCAGGTATTTTACTGTAATTCACTGAGTTTGATGCAAACAAACCTGTATAAAATTTTAAAACTACAAAGGTGTTTATTAACATTTCATTACTTTTAAAAAATAAGAACCAACATGGAGTTGGTAAAGGTGCAAATTCCAATGATGAATGTCATTATATTGTATACCTAAAATGTATTAATAAAATTAATAATATAAAAATATAGACAGATGTAGTGTGCATTGTGGCATATTTCTGGTCAATGGTGTCATATTAGTTTGTGTCTTTTACTAAAATATGTTTATTAAAATTTGGAGTCCATGAAGGTCTAGGAGAAGAGTTATTGTCCTAGCTACTTTCCCACCACTGGACACAATACTCAGCATCTACAACTTAAAGGAGGAAAGGTTTATTTTGGTTTAATTTTAGTCCTTGCCTGGCTGTCTCCAAGACAGAAACAAGAAAAAAGAGCCTGGCAGAGGAAAAAGTGCTTAAGCCATGGCAATCAGGAAGTAGAATGAGGAGGGAGAAGACAGGGACAAGAACACACCCTTGCAGGTTTCACCACCGTGACTAGCTTCCTGCTGGGCCTTATCTCCTGACAGAAAGTCACCTATAAAGTCATACTGATTCAACCACCTTCCACACACATGAGACATTTGGGGGGATATTTTAGATCTAAACCATAGCAATTAGAACATCAATATATTTTAAAAGCTAAAGAAATATTTGAGTGGCCAATTATACCCAGAAAGGAAAGAAATCATAAAACCCCAAAATGTTGATAAACTCCTGGAGATAACTGTGCATCACAGTATTTTTTATAAACCATCAGCTTTATTGATTGTGCACATAATGTAGTCCTTCTTCCTACTGAATCTTCAAAAATATTTGAAATTAAAGAAATTTGTACCATTTTCTTGCAATAAGAGATCTTTCATTGTTTCTAATTTCTTGTAATGAGAAACAATTTCTTAAAGACAGAAGGATATTTCTCATTTTCTTTTGTGTTTCAATAGTGAACTATAGTTCACTGTGATTGTGGACCTCTTATTACTAATGTTCTTCAGCATTTAATCATTCAATGAGGTTTCTCCACTGCAAGTGCATAAAGATTTCAATAAATCAAAAGCCAATATTGAAGTATTTTTAGAAAGGCTGGGCTTGACACAACTGAAATATAATTGATGATATATGGGCCTTTGCTGCATATATTTTACTTGTGAATATTTGGATTCAAAATACACACAGAGTGCTTGTTGCTTGTTTATTTCATTTTTTGTAACATTCTCTTACTTATACAGAACGTATTATATTTTATTAGTGCATATTAACATTACATAATAGTGTAGTTTGTTTTGGAATGTTAGTCAATTTTTTTTCTTACTCAAAAGGTGTCCAAGAAATATCAAATCACAAAATAAAACATTTGTTTCAGAATTCCATGTCACTTATCTTTAAGATGATCCATCCTCTTTAAACTGTTCCTGTCCTTATGTCAGTTCAGGGTTCTGGGAAACCTGCTCATTATCTTAGTTGTCAGCACTGATTCCCACTTCAACATGTACATGTCTTTTTTCCTCTCAGACCTGTCTTTGTCAGATATCTAATTAATCACTGCTGCAATCCCTAAAATTATTGTAAACATCCAAACTTACAGTAATGGCATGTCCTGTGCAGAATCCTTGATAATGATGTCTTTTTAAATTATTTTTGCATGTAAAGATGACATTTACCTGATTGTGAAGGCTATGACCAGTTTTGAGCCACCTGACACCCTTTGTCTTAATCATCATGAGCCCTCACTCTTGTATTTTCTTAGTTTTGGTATTGTTTTTACTTAGACTTTTGGACTCCCAGCTGCAACTTGACACTATAATACTGAGTGAAATAAATGAGACACTTAAATTTAAATATCATATGCTTTCTCTTATGTGGAAACACAAAATATAAATAGAGAACAAAATAAAATATAGATAATGGGAAATAGGGAGATAGATCTTTTCCAAAGGGAAAGGAGATACAGAGATGGAGGTAGAGGGGAGAGCAGTTCAAGGGGATAGGAAAAGAATTAAAGTGTATTGTTTACAGGTACCAACTCCCCACAAAATATATCATAGTTATGTACTGCAAGAATGTACTACTAAAATTTTTTTAAACAAAATCATTAGGTTTTTGTTATGTATATTTCACTGAAAATTAAACTGGAATAATCCAGACACATCTGGCTTACAAAAGCTCTGTGCATGGATCCTCCAAGGTCAAAGAATGTCAATGCATCATCACCTGCTGCCTGCAGCCCTTCAGTTTGATTACTCCAGTCCACTGGGCACCAGAATAATATCTCCTCCTTCTATGGTTGTCTACATCAAGAGACTCCTTTCAGAGACTACATTCCTGTCAGTACTGAGCCTGAGCCCATTTTTGGGCAGCATGCAGGGACATTGGATACACACTCCCTGGACCTGCCCCAGCACTGACACAGCATAAGCCTGTAAGTGCTAAGGCAGATGACAGATAGATGGAGACCCAACAGAAACATTTTCTCTTCATCAGGACAAGCATTCCATTCAGCCAGCTGAATGAGTGGAAGACAATGTGATAAATTTCACCACTAAGCACCGAGAGGTTTATATAAGTGGTTGTTTTGAAGTTCATGAAAATTTCATCTAAAATTTTGCTTTCCTTCCACACTGACTCTACTTCCCATAAATGACTTATCCATGACAGCAGAAAGTAGGTTTGCCTGCACTATTTCCTAAACACTTCAAAAAGACTACAAAGGACACAATGAGGCAGAGGTTGAAGATGGCAGTAATCACAACATCATGAACTGCTATTGAGACAATCCCGTGTGCCAGGTGTTAAGATTAGTGTTCTAGTAGATTGTTTGAATTCTTCTACAAGTTATAAATACCACTCTAACATATAGAAAAGTGAGGGGGACAGCATTTTAATGTACGGTGGACTGGGTTTTTAGCTTGAAACACTGAAGCCATGTGTGAACTTGTCCGTCTGATTAGAAACACAGGGCACTTCTCCAAGTGAGTCCTAGCACAATGTCCCCTAGGCCACTCAACAACCTACTTCACTTCCTGTCTCTCCAGGAAGAAACCTCTACCACTTTGGTCATGTTAATATTGTACTTTCCTACGTTTAATTTCCCATAATTTTTCATAATGCAATGCTGTTGGGATAAACAGGGAATTTTAAAGTTGAGTACAAAGTTTCTATTTGGGAAATGAGAACGCTAAATTCATTGGTGGGAATGTAAAGCAATATAACCATTATGGAAAACATTATGGAGATTTCTCAAAGAACTAAAATTACAAATTCCAATGACTCAGCTATTCCCTTTCTAGATGTCTTCCCCAAAAAGGTAAAAACATCATGCCACAGTGCTATATGCATACTAATGTTTATAGCAGCAAAATTCATGAGAGCTAAATCCTGAAGCAGCCTGTATACCTATCAGCAGATGAATAGATAAAGAAAATATGATATCTATACATAATGGAAAAATACTTGGAGGATATATTTGAAATATTTGTAAGAAAAAGGGCACAATGAAAATGTAGTACAAAGTGAAATAAATCAGATACACAAGCTTAATTATTGCACGGTATCCCTCATTTGAGTAAGGCAAAGTACAAAAAGCAATAAAGAATAGATAGAAGTTAGACAAGGAGATAGATCTTTTGGAAATAGGAAGGGGTTCAGGAGTTTGAAGGAGAGAGGAGAGAGGAAGGGGAAGGGGAACTGTGTAAAATTCAGGTATGCCATGTACAGGAACCTAATAAACTTAATGAATGTAAATATTATATGTCATTAACATGAAGTAAAGTAATAATAACAACAAGAATGAAAATGAGAAAAGAGGATTTAGAGGCAGAGAGAAGAAAATGGGTGAGAAAGAGATAAAAAAGAAACAAATTATATTGTGCACCCATACCCACTCCCCAGGATGAATGTAAACTTCATGCACTGCAAACATGCACTAATAGAATAAAATTTTTTAAAAATTAAAAACTAAATCAACAATGAAAAAAGGAACACAAATAGAGTTGAAGTCATTGAAGTATGTGCTTAATATGCTGAAAATTTCAAGGTTTTTCTTATATGTATTTTATACCAAAAATGAAATAAAGGAAGACAGATATTTAATAATTATATGAAAATAATAGTGGTGATTTGGATTCAGCAGCTTTACATGAGTAGAGAAAAAAATGTAAAACTTCTTGTAGACACCTATTTTCATTTTGTCTACTTCTTCCAATAATGTCCCTGAGTTCACCTCAATGCTGAATCCTTTCATCTACAGCTTAAGGAACAGGGACATTCATAAAACCCAGAAGGGGCTGCACAGTTGGAGAGTCTAATCCCAGGGCATTCAACATCTGTTAGAATGTAGTTTGGAAAATGTGGTAAAGCTGAAGATCCAAAACTTATCTGTAAATACTGACTCCTTGGATATATTATTTCAGAAGTTTGACATGTGTAAATTTATATCATGTTTCCTAGTAGAATCATCACTGATGATGGAATTTAGTGTTCTTCAATGGGGTGCAAATTTCAGTTGAGAAGTTGAAAAATTTCTGGTGGTGAATGAGAGTCATGTTTGCACATAGACAAAATTACTTTTAATGGGACTAAACTGCACCTGAAAAAGATTAAAATATACATTTATTTATGTATTTCTTAGCACAATGAACAATAGAAATAAAATCTGAGAACGTCTACATAAAAGGAACAACTTAACAAAAACAATAGTACTCTTGTGATTCCTCTCTGAAACCTTTCATGAATATTCATTTTTTCCTTCAACTTCTATTAAATTTCAGATATTTTAAGGATTGGGATAACATAGACCAAGATATTTAATTATAAACTGTGTTCATTGAGCTTTAAAGGTAATATAATAGTAAACAACCAGTTCTTCCAGTTTTATTTTAATGTTTATTTTTCCAATCCACTTGACACCGTTACTGTGCCTCCTCTTCATGGTCAGCTAAAATATGAAGCCCATACTTATCATTGTCCACATCAAATCTCTCGGCTGTCCTACAGCTTTTTCTAGTTCTCAGGCCAGTTAGAGGTGGGAGATTTGTTTAGACATAATACAATATACGTACAACCTAACTCAGAATATAATGAATGGAAGAAAGAATGTTGGAAACATTGTTTTCCATCATGAAAACATACAGAAAAGTTTGAACCATGAGATGGAGTGATACAGTTGTGCACATTTTCACCTAAGAAGACTAAATTTTGTGTACTGGATTGTCACTGGGGACACACAACTCTCAAAGTTTCCTTTCTTCCAACACTGGTCCTGCTTCTCATAGACATCTAATCATGATAGCAGATTATGAGTATCTGCAAACTCTGTTTTCAGTATCTCAAAAGGAATATGGTGGTAATGCATGATGAGGAGGAGGATGGTGAGGATGAAAAGTAACTATAACATCATGATCCAATTTTGAGGGATTCCGAAGTGGGAGCATCTAAATCATGTGTTGTGTGTATGTACTTTCTTTCATTTCATCTGCACAATGTTTCCCTAGCATAAGCTCCTGTGCTATTATTTTAAAGGAAAACAGGTCCACATCTTGTTTGTGTAATCAATTACAAGTTTTTGGGTAGAAAATAGTGAAGAAATATTTATTCAAGGCTTTCCAATAACACACACACAGTGCATCTTACCAGGCAAATCCTTGGATTACCTTTGACAATCCAATCCTCCATTTCTATTCCCTGTGTCTACCAAAAGGACCCTTATTACTGTACTCTGCCCTTAAGGGATCCCAAGTAGATCACAGGGGAGAGAAGGGGTGATGCCTGCTGCATTTTCTATAACATGGATGTCTAATTTAGGAGGTAAAACCAAAGATGGAGAAGGTCTACAATGATTAGTTTGTATTTCACTCTTGCCCCCCACTCCAGGCTTTCCTTGAAGCTGTCCCCATTGTTGTACAATCAGAAATCCATTCTTCTCAATCTCTACAAGAGAAATAATCTCTAGAGTTCTCTTTTATACAGCAAACTGAAAAGAGTTTAACATACTTCATATATAACTATGATTTAGATGTCACAAATTCTGCTGAAAACTTTCCAATGATTGAAAAACAAAAAGATTTTGGGGTCAGACTGACAATTTTATTTGAAACCTTGTCCCCAACTCTTATTTTTTATTCTTTATTTTTTTTGGTACTGGGGATTGAACTCGGGTCCTTGTAATTGCACAGCAGGCAACGAAACCACTGAGTTAAATTCCCGGCCATTCAACTCTTATTTTTACATATCATATGGGAGACTGTTTCTATCTCTAAGTCTCAGCATTGACATCTAATTTTATTTCTAGATAAAACTGTATTGAATCTTGATTTAAAAGATAATGGATTCCCCTCTTATTATTAATAGATAATTGATGAATAACATAAGGCTACAATGCAATTTAGATATTATTTATAGAATGAATGATAAAAGATTCCATTTCATGTTATTCAAATAAAATATTCTGGGATCTGAAGTTCTCATTTTCTTTATTTTATAATGCATCATTTGTCTTTCCCATTGTGTAACTATATGTATGTATTTAGAGAATATTGACTGACATTCTTTCATTTCTGATTCCCTAGATCCTACCTCTATCCTAGGACACAGGAGGAATTAAAAATCTTTGTGAAACACTGAATAGACCCTTATTTGGCTCACTCTGAGTACAAACACTGTGGCTCTAAAGACTGGTGCTTTCCTATCTACTTTTTCATCCCTTTTAGGAATCTCCTATACAACTGGATATGAGGTAAAATAGCTCTTGTTTTTATCTGTGGTATACACACATTTGTTTTGTATCTTCATTTAGCAACAGCTAAAACACTTAGTTTTTCAAACATCATAGCAAAGATTTTTGTAAGTGTCTGGAGCCACCACAATCAGGAGGCGTCTTGCATGCCTCCTGCACTTCATGACTTCCCTCTCTTTGTGCCCCAATTTACCCTGCCAAAATACATAGCCTGGAATACAAGGATGTATTCCTTTTACTCTGTTTATTTTAGTCCTAGTTTACATGGTCCTAGGAACAGCTAGCTTGCATCCCTGTTCCCTTCAGCCTTATTCAGTTAGCTAGTCTCAGAATGTATTAGAACCACAAATTACCAAGGACATCCTGCCCCATCTCGTTTGTACTTCCCCTCCTCATGCCTTACAGTGACACTCAGGCAGTGGTGTTCTTCTCCACTCAGCAGGCAGGGAGGCTCCACCCAGTCATACTTTAATTCTCTTTTGTTTTCTTCATCTTTCATCACCCTACCCAGGCCCTGGACCCTTGCTCTGCAGGCCATGGCATATAAGTATGAAAACTATGTACATAAAAAGAAGGGTGTAATATCATGAATGTGGCTAACGTATATTTTAGCATTTTACATCATTCCTGGCTTTATCATCCCCTAATAATTTAATCCACCAGTAAACCTTCTATTTTAATAAAGATAGAGACTTTATGTGAAAAGAAACTCAGAGTAACTAAATATTTAAGTTCCAAACTTCCTTTAGGTGCACATAAGTTGTGGTGATTGGTGATAGTCTCCATGTTTCCATCAGGAGTGAAAGCAGAGAGAAGTAGATAGACCTTAAGGTTAGTAGTAGGTCACTGGTACATGTCTTAGATGTTAACTTCCTGTTTCTCATTCAAGTTTACAGTCTGCTCTAATGCAATATGAATTTTTTCACCAGTAGTGATGCAACGATTATTACTAGACATAACACAGATATTACTACTATATATCTTAAGAGTGATACAATATATTTGATAGGACCATTTTTATTTTGGAAAAACATAAGTGAGAACAATACCGAATATACATCAATTGTTGGAGTTTCAAACACACTCCCTCCACCCACATACTACTTGGCAATTTTCACTTGCATAATACATATACAAGCATAAGAATGTTAAAGAGATATTATTATAATTATATGCTAACAAAGTATACCATATCTTTTTATCTCTCACAGCAGTACATCAGTGAAGGCATTTGAAATAGCTATATGGCCTTTACAGAGAGACAAAAAAAAAATCTACACGTGAGTCTAAACAAGTATATTTTGGGACAATAGGTGTTTATAGTAAACTACTTAGAAGAGCATCAGTTAATTTTAGTAGAAGTTTTTATGAAAAGTCTTTATGGATACTAAATCAATATTAAATATATTTTAGATAAGTTTCTGAGATATCTCTAAGACTCAGCATTGTCATTAGAGGTGATTTCTAGTGCAGGCCACTACAATGAGGAAGTAATAAATAGACCACAGAAGCTCCTCATGATGTTAAGGCAGTAATTGCATAATATAAGGCTAACATTAATGACAACATTAAACTTTATACCATTTAAGTATATTATCCTGGGATCTCAAGCTACCATTTTCCTGTTTCTGTGAGGGGTAATTTCATTTATGTCATCACATAAGTATGTACTATATAATGGAAGAGAACTGACTGACACTCTTTCATTTCTATTCCCTGATGAACTATAACTTCCTTTGCACAGAGGAGAAATAAAAAATAAAAATCTCCATTAAACAATGAATCAGTTCTTCCTTGGTTCAAAATAGTGGACATACTCTGTGTGGCTTCAATACACTTGCTGCACATTCATCAATATCAAGACTGTCCTATACAACTAAAGATAGAATCAATGGTGATAATTAAAATCACTTTGACATGTCAGATCTGAAGCACACACCATTAAATGTTTCTATTGGAACATTGATTGTGAGTATTATTGAGAGTAGTAAGAGGTCATGTTAATGATGTGTGTTGTAAGTGCCAGGAAATAGTCTCAGGCAGTGGTTCTCAAACTTGGTTAAAGGAAGAATCACCAAGAACTTGGTTGGATGTCTTCTAAATAGTATAGATCTTTCTTCTCTTTAGCAAGAATATTTTGTGTAATATTCAGTATTGTTTTTCTTAACATATATTAATTGTGGATATTAACATGATTCAGAGTGATATTTAGCTATATGTATAGACTCTGCATTGCTTATGTCCAGGAACCCTTATTCTTCCCCAATCATCCTTCCCAGAGCTTCAACTCACCTAATTTCAGGAAGAGTCTGTTCACATATGAGGCCGAACATACAATATTAATCTTTCTGTGTCTGGATTATGTTTTGAAAGTGTCATATATATTTTATTTCCATTGATTACTGTGATAAAATATACATTAAAATACCATATTCATCATTTCCAAGTGCATAGTTCAGTGGTATAAATGAGATTTCACTTTGGTGTGAATCCACCAGGGTCATACATCCCCCATAGATTTTTAACCCTCTGTGGTTGACTGTTAAAACAATTTGAAAATAGTGCCATGCTCCTCTCCCCCAACACTAGTTATCTCCATTCTAGTAGGAAATAATGCGGGATTAAGGTCATCACTGTATAAAAATAATGTTCACAGTGAGGAATCATTTACATGTCTAGATATTTGCTGTTCCAGATTCTTCCAACCTATGTTGCAAAAGGTTGTCACAGACCATGGAATTAAACTGCTCTGCTGTGGAGGCTCCTCAGGGCACTTTTCATGTCCCTCTTCCACAGGCTGTAGATGAAGGGATTCAGCATGGGGGTCACAGCAGTGTACATCACTGAGGCCACAGCACCACTTCTGGCTGAAGGAGATACAAGTGAAGCAATGTACACTCCAAAGTCTGTGCCACAAAATAAGCAAACAAATGACAGGTGGGACCCACAGGTGGAGAAGGCTTTATATTTCCCATTTGATGAAGGGATTCTTGAAAGGGTAGAACCAATTTTAAAATAAGAAAAATATATCTCCAAGGTAGGAAGGAAAACTTTGAAGGCAACAACAAAATACCCACTATATTACTGGTAAGAGTATCAGAACATGCAAGAATAAAATGTTGAGAAGCATCACAGAATTGGCAATTTCCACATCCTTGAAGTATGTAAATTGTAAGGCAATAAAATTATAAAGGAGTGAGTCCAAAATGGTGATGTCTCTGTACTTTGAAGGAAATTAAGTTTCCATTGACACTTGTCATTTTCAGCCATTCTGGTTCCTTTTCTCCATCTGGACCCTAGAGACATTTTCCAATGACTTATTTTCTGGAGAGTTCTCAACCCTTATTTCCTCTTTCTTATAAGTTGTGCTGTCCTGTTAGATTTCCTTCATTCAGTTACTTATTCATAAACCATTGAAAACCTATTATGCAAGAGGTATTTTCTATTTTGTTCAAGTTGGAGTTTTTTCACTATTTTTCCAGGCAGATTTCACTTTCTTAGAGCCTTTATTCATTGCACACTTTTAAGAATATCATTTTCTCGTACCTTTCACACTAGCATACAAATATTATAATTTTTCTGATATTTAATAATTAATCTAATTTCCTTTTATCATATTGCTGATCCACTTACATATTGAGGAAAATATTGAATGATTATAGTTGCAAAGGCTATCTTAGCATTTTCATGAAATTAACACAAATATTCTAGTGTTTTCATGTAACATTTCCTCTAGCCTCTGTTTTGAGAATAACCATTGTCTATTGAGTTAGCAAAAATGTCTATGGTTTGTTTATTTACTCACAGTCTTAACACTGGATAGTAACCCCATAAATGCCTGTTAGATTTACTGAAACATGAGTTTGTATTATGATTATGGTTAGGATTTTTATTCATTGATGTATGTAATGATAAAACATATTAACCAGCATCCTTATGTTAAGGAAGCTTTCATTCTTATAAATCTTATTCCTCATGCATTATTTGTTACTCTTTTAAAATAGCTACAGCTGGATATTACCAACTGTACAACTCAGACTACTCAGTTTTTGATTTATGTTTTGGCTTGTCATCAGCTTCAAGATTTATTGTTGCATTATAGCAAATATTTTTGTTTTGATAGTATGTATTAAACATATGTACTTATCCAGAACCTATGTAACAAATTCCCTATATGTGCCTGGCAAGACAATGTTGATCAAAACAGTCACACCCTCAGTTCTACAAATAACAGAAATTCCCCCTCCTGTACAAATCTCAGTGTCTGATAAAGAAACCACAACTTCTGTTCCCACAGCCTAGTCTATTATTACTTTCCTCTTCTCCTCTGATGGGCAATGACCCATCCCTTCTTCCTCAGCTTAAAATTTCCTACTTTGCGCCAGGGATTTAGCTCAGTGCTTCCGCTGCCTGCTGCGCAAACTCAGGGATCCAAGTTGGATCCCCGGTACCAAAATTTTCTGCTTTACAGAATACTCTCTTATCCCCCATGACACAATAAACATACTTGATGATGCTGCCTTGAATTAATTAACAATCTCTAGGCATTTGTAAAAGTGACACTTTATGTCAGGTAGAATGTAAAACTTCATTGCAAATCTTTATTTTTGTAATCATAATCTTTACATGATAGTTAATTTATGTTTTGAACTTATTCTTCAAATCTAAATGGAATTTTTCATCCTTTGCCCAACATTTTGCCAACAGTGCTAATCTCTGTTAGTCACCATTCTGCTGTATTTCCATGAAACCAGCTTTATAAAATCTATATATGAATGAGATAATTAAATATTTATATTTATGCACCTCCCTTATTTCATTTAATACAGTTTCTTCTTATCCTGGTTGATGTAAATTCTCTCTCTCTCTCTATCTCTCGGTACATATGCAAATAAAGTATATATATTTCTATGTATATATTAGCATGTGTATTATATACTAATATACTATGTTGATATATGTTGATATATGTTGATATATTTATGTATAAATTTATATTATATATTTATACATTTAAAGTCTACTTTCCCATTTTTTTTTTGTATTAAATTCTTTTATTGGTATATTGTAGGTATACAACACAATTACATTTCTCATTGGGAATTGTACCTTTACATAATGCATCTTGGTTGTTACTTTTTCCCCATTCCTAGCCCTCCCTTCATGACCTCCACCCTTCCCTATTTACAAAGACTTTATTTCAATTTTTTCCATTTCTCATCATTTTTTCCTTTCCCTTCTTTCCTTTCCCCTGCCCCTCCCACTACTCCTACCCTTTGGACCTTTTCTTCCTATTTTATATTATCAATTATTCATTCTAATCATTAGTACATTTTAGGTATACAATGTAATGGCATTCATCATTGGAAATTTGCACCTTTACATAGTCTCTCTTGGTTCTTATTTTTCACCCTTGCCCAGCCCTCCCATCAACCTCTCTAGACCTCCCTATTTACAAAGATTTTGTTCCTATTTTTCCATTTTCTCATATTAATCCCATTCCCTTCTGTACTTTCCCCTAGCCCTCCTACTTCCTTCCCCTTTGCCCCTTTTCTTCCTATTTCACATGACCTATTATACATTTAGTCCTTATTTACATATTGTTTCTCACACCAGAGAAACTATTCTGTATTTACACATGTGTGTCCTATTAATTTCACTTAAGAGTATCATGTCAATGTGCATCCACTTAGCTATAAATGCCTCTAATTTCTCATTTTTTATGGCTGAGTAGTCCTCCTTTTTATTAAAAAAACCCACATTTTCTTTATCCAGTCTCCAGTTGATGGGCATTGGGGCTGTTTCCAAGTTTTAGCCATACAAACTGTGATGCTATGAACATGGGCACACAGCTATCACTGTGGTAGGATTCTTTTAATTCTTTGGGGAAGATCCCCAGCAGTGGAATAGTGGGGTCAAATGGGACTTTCAGTCCTAGTTCTTTGAGGTATCTCCATACTGATTTCCACAGTGCTTGCACCAGTCTACACTCCCACCAGCAGTGGAGCAGGGTTCCTCTTTCCACACAGCCCCGCCAGCATTTCTTTTTGGTTCATTTCATGATAGCAGTCATTCTTTCTGGAGTGAGGTGAAATCTCAGCATTGTTTTCATTTGCATCTCTCGAATGACCAGTGATGTTGAACATTTTTTCATGTATTTATTTGCTATTTCTACTTGTTTGTCTGAGAAATGTCTGTTCATTTCAGATGCCCATTTGCTGATTGGGTCCTTAAATTTGGGAGGTCTGATCTTTGTAAGTTCTTTATAGATAGGAGATAGTAGACCTTTGTCTGAGGAAGAGCAGGTGAAGATTTTTTCCCACATTGTGTGTTGTCTCTTCAAACTGCTCATGGTTTCTCTTGCTGTGCAGAAGCCTTTTAATGAGAAGAGATCCCATTTGTTGATGGTTTGTGCTAGTTCATGGGCAACTGAGGTTTTGCTCATAAAATCTTTTCCTACACTGATGTCTTCAAGGGTTCTACCTAACCTCTGTTCCAACTGGTTCAGAGTTTCTATTTTAATATTTAGATCTTTAATCCATTTTGATTTTAGTTTAGTGCATTGTGAGAGATATAGGTCTAGTTTTAATCTTTGGCAAGTTGAAGCCCAATTTTTCCAGCACCATTTATTAAAGAGGCTATCTTTCCTCCAGTGAGGGTGTTTGGCTCCTTTGTCAAAGATGAGATGGCTGAGTGAGTCTGGCATTGTTTCTGCATCTTCTAATCTGTTCCACTGGTCCTCAAGTCTGTTTCTTTGCCAGTACCATGCTGTTTTTATCACAGTAGCTTTGTAGTAGAGTTGCAGGTTGGGGATTGTGATACCCCCTGCCATGTCTCTGTTATCTAGAATTGCTTTTGCTATTCTGGGTCTCTTCTTGTTCCAAATGAATGTTTGGATTGTTTTCTTGAGGTCTATGAAGTATGCTGCTGGGGTCTCAATTGGAATTGCATTAAATCTATATAGCAGTTGTGAAAGTATGGGCATTTTCACTATATTAATCCTTTCTACCCAGGAGCAGGGGATGTCTGTCCATTTTCTGATATCTTCTTCAATCTCTCTTTTCAGAGTGCCATAGTTTTCAGAGAAGAGGTCTTTGATTTCTTTCATTAGGATGATTCCTAGGTATTTCAGTTTTTTTGGATGCTATTGTGAAAGGAATTATTTGCTCAATTTATCTCTCAGTGAATCTGTGGTTTGTGTAGGGGAAATCAACTGATGTTTGTGTATTGACCTGGTATCCAGCTACTTTACTGAATTTGCTTATTAAGTGTAGAAGACTTTTGGTGGAGTTCTTGGGGTCTTGTACATAGAGTATCATGTCATCTGCAAATAATGACAATTTGACTTCTTCCTTACCTATCTTTATTCCTTTTATTTCTTTCTCTTGTCTAATTGCCGTGGCTAATGTTTCCAGGACTATATTGAACAAGAGTGGCAATAGTGGACATCCTCGTCTTGCTCCTGATTTTAGTGTGAAGGATTTCAGTTTTTGACCATTTAGTATGATATTGGCTGTTGGATTTTCATAGATGGCTTCTATCAGTTTGAGGTAGAGACCATCTATTCCAATTTTCTGTAGGGTTTTTATCATAAATGCATGTTGGATTTTGTCAAATGCTTTTTCTGTGTCTATGGAGGTAATCATATGTTTTTTGTCCTTGGCTCTATTGATATAGTGTATTACATTAATTGATTTTCATATATTGAACCATGCCTGCATCCCTGAGATGAATCCCTCTTGATCAGGGTGTATGATCTTCTTGATGATCTTCTGCATTCTGTTTGCCAGTATCTTATTAAGGATTTTTGCATCTATGTTCATTAGTGAGATTGGTCTATAGTTCTCTTTTTCAGTTGGGTCTTTCTCTGCTTTGGGGATCAAGGTGATGCTTGCTTCCAGGAATGAATTTGGGAGTATTGCTTCCCTTTCAATTTCATTGAAGAGTTTTAACAGTAGTGGCAGCAGTTCCTCTCTAAATGTCTTGTAGAATTCAGCAGTGAAGCCATCAGGTCCCGAGCTTTTCTTAGTTGATAAGTTTTTAATTACATTTTTAATTTCATTGGTTGATATTGGGTTGTTCAGTATTTTTAAGTCTTCTTCATTCAACTTTGGTAATTCATATGTATCTAGGAATCTGTCCATTTCTTCTGTGTTGTCCCTCTTATTGGCATATAGGTTCTGGAAGTTGGTATTGATGATCCTCTGGATTTCTGCTGGGTCTGTTGTAATTTCACCCTTTTCATTCCTAATTGCATGGATTTGGGCCTTTTCTTTCCTTTTTCTGAAAAGGTTGGCTAAAGGTTTGCCAATTTTATTGATTCTTTCAAAGAACCACCTCTTGGCTTCATTGATTTTTTTATCGTTCTCTTAGTCTCCATTGCATTGATTTCTCCTCTGATCTTTATAATTTCTTCCCTTGTATGAGCTTTGCGGTTGTCCTGCTCTTCTTTTTCTTGAAGCTTGAGGTTCAGCATCAGCTTGTTTAATTGGGCTCATTCTGTTTTCCTAATATGCGAATTCACTGCTATGAATTTCCCTCATAAGACTGCTTTCATTGTGTCCCATAGATTCCGATATGTTGTGTTGTCATTGTCATTTAATTGAAGGAACTGTCTGATTTCTTCTTTAATTTCCTCTGTGACCCATTGGTTATTCACAAGTGTGTTGTTCAATTTCCACATGTTTATGAAATTTTTTGAGTTTCTTTTGCTATGAATCTCCAATTTCATCACACTATGGTCTGGTAATATACAGGGGATAACTTCAATTCCTTTGCATTTACTTAAACATGTTCTATGTGTGAGTATGTGGTCTATCTTGGAGAATGACCCCTGTGCAGCTGAGAAGAATGTGTATTCTGATTTTGTGGGGTGGAAGACTCCATAAACATCTGTTAAGTTCATTTGTTCAAGAGTTCGATTGAGTTCTACTATTTCATTACTTACTTTTAGTCTAGTTGATCTATCTATTTGTGACAGTGGGGTGTTGAGGTCCCCCACTACAATTGTATTAGTGCATATATGACTTTTCATGTGCATTAGTATTTGTTTTATGTAGTTGGGTGCACTAGTGTTTGGTGAGTAGATATTTATGATTGTCATCTCTTCTTCTTGGATTCTTCCCATTACAAGGATGTAGTGTCCTTCTTCGTCTCTCTTAATCAGTGTTGGTTTGAAATCTACTTGATGTGCAAAGAGGATAGCTATTCCTTCTTTTTGGGGGGTTCCTGTCCCATGGAGTATTATTTTCCACCCTTTAACTTTCACTCTATGAGTTTCCTTTTGAATGAAGTGTGTTTCTTGTTTGCAGCATATTGTTGGATTTTGCTTCTTGACCCATTCTGCCAGTCTATTTCTTTTGATTGGTGAATTGAGACCATTAACATTGATGGTTATAACTGAAATGTATTGACTTGTCAGTGCCATGCCTTTTTCTTTTTGTTAGGTTCTCCCCCTTTACATTTAATTTCTTGTCATGCCAGATGGGTTTATTCTGCTTTGCTTCCTGGGGTTGTGATCCGCAATGTCTATTCCTAGGATATTGTGTAAAATACTTTGGAGTGGTGCTTTGGTATTCACAAAGTTCCTAAGGTGCTCTTTGTCATGAAAGTATCTTATTTCTCCATCAATTTTAAAAGATAGTTTTGCAGGTTACATCAATCTGGGTTGGAGACTGTTTTCTTTTAGGGCTTGGAATATGTCACTTCAAGCTCTTCTTGCCTTGATGGTTTGTGTTGAGAAGTCTGCTGTGATTCTGATGGGCTTTCCTTTGTATGTGATTTGTTTCTTTTCTGACTGCTTGTAGAACTTTGTTCTTCTGTTGTGTTTCTGGAATCTCAACAATTATATGCCTATGTGTAGATTTTTTTTTTTTTTGATCAAGGCTATTTGGAGTCCTGTATGCCTCACTTATCTGTATGTCAAACTCTTTTCCCCTGCTTGGGAAGTTTTCTGCCATTATTTCTGTGAAGAGTTTTTTTTATGTCATCTTCACTCTCTCCTGTTTCTTCATTGAGCCCCATCAGTCTTATGTTATTCTTCTTTGCATCATCTAGCAGCTGCTGGATTGATTTCTCATGTTCCCTTATAATTTTGAGCAATTTTTCTTTTCCTGGTCACTAATTGCAGTCTTATCTTCTATATCTGAAATTCTGTCCTCACATTGGCTCATTCTGCTGTGTAGACTTTCAATGGAGTGTTTCATGTCCTGAAAATCTATTTGCATCTGTTTTATGGATTCCATGTGTTTCTTACATTGGGATTCCATCATGTTCCTGAGCTCCTCTCTAGATTTATTAATGCACTAGGGGCACAATTTCTCCTGTTATCTGAGAAATTATTTCTGATTTTCTTTTTTCAGATCCCCTTTTGTTGCCAGTTCAGTGGGTCCAGGTGGTTGAGTATCAGAATGGTCCATCTCATTTCCCTTTCTGGTTGCTGTAGGTGATCTGGAAGTCTGGTTTTGAGACTTATTTACATGTTTTCTCATTTTGACTCTGGTGGGGGACTGTTAGCACCTGCACTGATTAACTCATCTGAGCTGGGTGAGGTGGGACAGGGGCTAGCTGCAGCCATAGGGATGGTGACCCAAAAGCCCTTTCCTGTGGGCTGCGAGCAGTGGGAGGAATGGTGACTGGGAAGCCCCTTCCTCTGGACCAGGAGCAGTGGGATGTTGGCTCAGAAGCCCCTCTCTCTGGGCCAGGAGTGGTGGGAGGGATGGTGGCCTGGAAGCCCCTTCCTCTGGGCCAGGAGCAGTGGGACAATGGCTCAGAAGCCCCTACCTCTGGGACAGGAACAGCAGGACTCAGTACCTTGTTCTGGTGGTCTGGTGTCCGCTGCATCTTTGTAGTGTGGAACCAAGTGGCTGCCTGTCTGCAGCGGGGTGATTTGGCATCTTTCGCATGACTCCTTTTCCATTTTTTCTTATTCCTGATTTTAGTGAGAATTCTTTGTGTCTTTCCCCCATTTGATATGCTAGAAGTAGACTTTTCATAAATGGCTTTTATCAGTTTAAGTTCATATATCTATTTTATCAGTTTGTTTTTACTAGGCATTGGATTTTGTCAAAGGTTTTTATGCATCTATTGGGAGAAAAGTGTGCCTGCTTGCATCACTTCTGTTGAATATAGTACTCACAATATTGTCCAGAACAGTAAGCCAAAGGAAAGGAAAAAAAAGGATGTGCATAGAAAAGGAAGAAGTCAAATTATCTTTATTTGTCAGTGATATGATCCTTTACATTGAATACCAAAAAACTTCTAATGAACAAATTCCACAAAGGGGCAGGATACAAAATCAACACCAAAAATTCAATAGAGTTCCTGTGTACCAACAATGAGCCCACTGAGAAAGAAAGAGGAAAACCATTACATTTACAATAGCTTCAGAATAATTAAAGACTTAAGAATTACCCTAAATAATGACATGAAAGATGTTTATAAGTATAAATAATTTAAAGATCAAAATAAAAGATGATAGGAAACAGGGAACTAGACATTGTAGAAGTGAAAAGGGAATATGGAGATGGGAAGAGATAGGCAGGAGGAAAGAGGAAGTAAATTGATCAAGACTGGAAACGTATATGCATAAATTCCTCATGATGATTGTATTTAGTATGTATCACAAACAAATGCTAGTGACAATTTTTAAAAAGAAAGTGCCTTTAAAATTTTTAAATTAAACTAAAATAAGATTGAGCAATCATAATACTGGGGAAATCTAAAAGAATTCCACATAAAGAATGTGAACATTATATACTACAAAGGTATACACATACAATTAAAATGGATAAAAGTAAAAATGTATCTGAATTTGGAAGTTTATTGCATGACTATTTGCAATACCCAATGTATGGACCCCACCTTTCTATGAATGGAAAAGTAGACTTCATCTATCTATCTATCTATCTATCTATCTATCTATCTATCTATCTATCTACCTATCTATCTATCCAATTGTAATTTTTTTGTCAATACTGTGCAAGCAATACAAAACCACAAAATAAAACATTTGACTCAGAATTCTATTTTCTGAGACTATCAGAAGACCCAGACCTGAAGCATATACTCTTTGGACTGTTCTCCCATGTACTTCTTCCTCTCCAACCTGTCCATGGGTAACATTTGTTTCATTTCCACCACAGTCTCAAAGATGACTGTGGACATCCAAATCAAAAGCACAGCCATCTCCTGTATGAATTGTCTGACACAGATGTATCTTATTTTGTTTCATTGTGGTATGGATGATATGGTTCTGGTGGTGATGGCTTATGACTGGTTTGTAGCCATCTGTCACCCCTTGAATTACACAGTCTTCACAAACCCTTTCCTTTTTGTCTTCTTAATTTGGGTGTCTTTCTTAGTTAGTGTTTTGGACTCACTGCTTCACATTTTGTTTTTCTCAAAACTTATATATTTTAAGGGTGTGGACATTTCTAATTTATTGTGTGACCCTTCTCAACTACTTAATCTTACTAATTCTGATACTTTCAACAGTAATATTGTCACATATGTTGTAGTCGCTGTCTCTAGATTTCTTCCTATCTCAGGGGTCTTCTTTTCTTACTATAATTTTGTTCCCCCAACTGGAGAGTCTCATCTTCAAGCAGAACATACAAATTCTTCTCCACCTGTGGATCTCACCTGGCAGTTGTTTATTTTATGGAACTGGCCTTGGAAGGCACATTTGTATGAATGTGTCACATTCTCTTATCACAGCTATGGTGGCCTCAGTGGTGTACATCATTATGCTGAATTCTTTCATCTACAGCCTGATGAATAGGGACATTAAAAACACCCTTATGAGACCCTTTCAAATGAAAACAAATCTCAGTCCTTTTACATCCATTTGGAGTATAGTTTGGGAAGTTCAGCAAAGGTAAAAATCAAAACATGTTATATGACTGCTTGGTCAGACTGTTTGCAGTTTGTGGGTTTTAATTCTTCATCATATACATAGTAGAATTGAGGGTGCCACTGTAAGGGAAGAAAGGAATGGAAAGTTTTAAATGGACAAATATGCAGTGAAAGAAGAATAAATATTTATGGGCATGCTTAACATTGATGGCTCCATAACAATGTGACTATGATTACTGCCACTGACATTAATACAAAAATGATTTAAATTTTGATTTTATGTTTATGTGCCCCATGAGCAGTGGAAAATACAGATGTATCTTTCAAAAATAAACCTTACTCAGAAAAGCTATTATGGTGTGACATGATAGAAGAACATATTACACTCAAGCTTCCAGTTTTGTAGAGGAAGATAGCAAACAATACAGGGAATAGTCATTTTTTTCTTATCCATCCTCCATTAATATTACAAAGCCTGTAACTGCCATGTTTTAGATACCTCATGAAAGTTTGTTGTGGTAAGGAAATGAGGGAAACATCTTACTGTCGTCCTGCAAGAGCCTGAATCCTTTCTGTGGGGTCACAAGTTAGCTTGAAATGTGATGATTAGGGTCCAGTTTAAACTTTATTGACTTTTGAATCTACCTGGAGGATTGGTGGAGCACATTTTTGGTTGTCTGGGTGGGTCATGGAGGTGCAGCCTTGGGGTCTATGTATGCTTCCTCACTCACGTTCTGACACTGTTTCCTTGTTCTGCTTCCCAACTGCCAAAAACTGAGCAGCCCAACTCTCCAACATGCTTGTACCATAGTGTTTCTTACTTATAACTAGAAAAGGATATTTCACAGAATCTCAAAATTGAGGCTGTGGCATGGGTGCTGCTGGCTGCTTTTAGCAACATTTATAGAAATAATTGGAACAAATAACATTCCATTCTTTATATATACTACATTTACCTTATACATTCATCTGTTGATGGGCATATAGGTTGTTTCCACAGCTTACCTATAATGAGTTGCAATGTTTAATTCATATGTATGCATGTAACACTATAGCATGTTGTCTTTAATTGCCTAAGGAGTATACCTGAGTGGTACAGTTGGATCAAAAGATATGTCTATGTTTAGATTTTTTTTTTAGAAATCTACACACTGATTTCCCTAGTGGTTGTACTAGTGTACATTTCCACCAATAATGTGAAAATTTTCCTATTTACCTGAATTCTGGCAAGCATTCATTGTTTTTTGTATTCTTCAGGAGAGCCATTCTGACTAGGATGAGATGGAATCTCAATGTCACTTTGATTTACACTTCTCTGATGAAGGCACCAAGAACATATACATTGGAAAAAGAAAAGTGTCTTCCATAATGATGATGAGAAAAATGATGTTCATGGAGTGGAATGAAACTAGCTCCCTAGATCTCAATGTATAAATACTCTGCAGCTATTTACAGTAACCATGATGTGAAATCAACTAACATACCAATCAATGGATGAATGGATTAAAATGAAGACTGTATATAATTTAGCTTAATTTCCATAAAAAAGGAGAATGGTTCAGCTTCAAGGAAATCCTGGAGTCGAAAAAGAGAACAATCTGGGTTGAATTTTTACCTGCCTATCATTTCTAGGATTTTTGTCTGTGATCTACAGCTGTCTTTTCCACAGTAGATGCAGCAGGTGTCAACTGCAGCTATCTTCTGATATCTACAGGAAGCAACTGTTCTTCTCCTGGAGTGACACTGAAACTAAATGAATGTTTGGGTGGCCACCAGGACAATATGCCTGTATACTCCTGGTATGATGTTCAGGGCGATAGTCAGACAGCTCAATTAAAACATGGTTTCAGTCTTTTCTAAAAACCTAGTAGAGGTTACACAGAATGCTGCCCTCTGTCTTTTCTGAAAAATACAAATGATGTGTCACTCATAACTTGAGGAAGATGAAGTAGGTTGGAAAATCTACATAGAAGACATAGCTCAGTATCTGGCAGTCAGAAATCTCTCAATGATTGTTTATAATGTTATGATAACCATCATCCTCCTTATCATCCATATTACAGCCATAATAACCTTTTTTAAGTGCTTAGTAAATGGTTTAGGGGACTTATATTATACTGTCATGAATGAGAAACGTGTGGGCACTAGAATCCATTTTGGCATTAGTACAATCATTGAGATTTCTGGGACTCAACCACAAACAAGAACATAAAGAGCAAAGGCTTCTGAGCTGAAATTGTATATTTTGGCATCCTTCCATCTGGTGATACTAGCTTTTATGTTTGCCCTGAAGAAAAGGAAATGAACCTTCTGACTATTTTCCTTTCAGCTTTCATTGCATTCAGCACTGACTGAGTTATACAGCATTTCTTCTGGAGGATGATAAAAAAGTGCAGGTCTCATACCTCTTCCCTGCCAGGTTCTTAATGGGGACTCAGACATTGTACTCTGGATTGATATGTGTCTAGCAACTGACATTGTTTCTCCATTCAAGCAACCATGGGAGGAGTGGAAAGAGGTAGAGACCACCCAACTGGAATCATCAAACTGAAAGCATGGAGCACAGGGTGATTGATTATTATAATAAAATTTTGCAGGTTAAATGAATACAGACCATAATGATACAATTCTGATGAAGTTATCTTAATAGTATTTGAGGAGTCCTTAACATTAAAGGAAGAAAATAAACAACAGAAAATTACTATCTGGGAAAGTTTCTGGCTATACTTTTATTCAGGAGAATATTCGTAGACACTATACATGGATTGCACTTCGTTTTTACTTTCATTGAAAATCTGTGTGCTTTTTATCTGCATTTTTTATTTTGATAAAGTACACATAACAAAATTTTCAATTTTAAGTACTATGAGGTTCAGTTTAATGGTACTCATTACATTCACATTATTAGGAAAGCATTACAATCATTTATCTCTAGAAATTCATCTTTCAAAATGGAAGTCTCATACCCATTTTTTAAAAACTCCCTCTAAAGTCTCTTCCCAAACCTGACAACCACCATCACACTATGAAGTATTATGAGAAATTAAAGCCACTGCACTACAAAACAGGTGAGCAACCAAGGAGGCAAGATTTAGAAGTCTGGGTGTTAAAAATTATTTCATTTACCAAATTAAATATAAATCCACACATCATCAGTTTAGGCAATTTTACTCTAGAGTGTCTTCAGGGTGTTTTTAATATCTCTGTGTCTCAGGCTATAGATGAAGGGATTCAGCATAGGGGCTACAACTGTGTACAACATTGAGGCTACTGTAGTATGTCTTGAAGAATATAACACAGCTGACCCAAGGTACCCTCTAAAGCCCGTTTCATGAAATAATCAAACAACTGACAAGTAAGACACACATGTAGAGAAGGCTTTATAATTCCCACCTGATGATGGGACTTTAGGAATAGAGGAAACAATTTTATAGTAATAGATAAGGATACCAGAGATGGGAAAAATCCAAATATGGCGCCACCAAAATATATGAAAATGTTACTGGTACAGGCATCAGAACAGAAAAGTCTAAGGACTTGAGAAGGATCACAGAAAAAATTAGAAATTTCAAAATCCTTGAAGTTGGAAAAGTGTAAGACAACCAGATTGTGCAGCTGGGATTACAAAACACTAAGCAACAAACACCAAACTAAGAAGATGCAGACATGATGTTTCATAATGGCTGGATAAGGCAGGAGGTGGCAGATGGCCACAAAGACATCATAGGCCATCATAGTTAGCACCACATCATCCACACATCCAAAAATAAGTAAGAGATATCTGTGTCAGGTAGCTCTCATAGGATTTTACTCTGGTGTGAGTTTGGATGTCCACAATCATCTTTGGAGCAGTAGTGAAAGTGAAACCAATATCAGCCAAGGAAAGGTAGGAGAAGAAGAAGTAAATGGGGTGTGGAGGTGGGAGTCAGAGCTGAAAGCCAGGTTGATGAGCGGATTCCTCAGCACTGTGACCAGGTACATGGGCGGGAAGAATCCAAAGAGAAAGAGTTGCAGGTCTGGGTCCACTGAGTGGCCAATGAGATAGAATTCTGAGATTTGTGTTAGATTCTGTGCTTCTATATTGCTAGGACACCTTAAAAATAGAAAAGATACTGGGGAAAAAGGGAGCATAAACAGGCACTTTGCACATATTCTTAATTCAATTATTCATAATTAATGCATATTCTTTCAGTATTATTTCACATTTTTATCAAATCCAACTCTTGGACCTCTTCCAATATTATATATACACGCACATCCTCATATGTATACATACTTTAGAGACACTCAATAAAATCAGAAGACAGAAACACTGGACATATCAAATTTATGATTGCAGGAACATAGGCCTTAGTGTTTAAGGGAAAAACAGAGAAGGAAATATTTTACCGCTTTGAGAAATAAAATTTATTTTAGCTAAAGGAATTAATAATCAATCTAATAAGCCTTATAATATTCTAACACAATGGTACAAAATCATGTATATAATATTAAATGAATTGCATAATATGATGAGTAATTAAATTGCTAGTTCATGATTGGAGTATATTCTTATGTGCCAGTTTTCTTCCAGTGTTCCATCATTATTAGGTTTTTCTGATTTCCTTCCTTCACGGATGTAAGCACTCACTTAGTATTGTTTATCTTTTCAAGTTATACTATATCTTACTCCTGTCTTTGGGTTTGGTAGACTTCAAACTTTGAGAAATATGGTTTGTAACTACATATATCCATGGCATCAGATTAAAAAAATAGCATTGTGTAAATCATATCTTTAAATTTTTTGATAGGCCCTTTAAAATTTGTATTAGTATAGGTTTGTGATATGTAAACTAAATTACATTTAGTTTGGGGAACTTAAACATATACCTTATAAATCTTGATCATTTTTACTCCCTCTTCCCCCAGGCCTTCCATCTCCCCATTTCCTCAGATCTCCTTCCTGTATCAAAAGTCTACCCCTCATTTCTTAACATGGCTCTTTTAGTTTGCTGTTTAAATTATTTATATTGTGGATCTCTCATGTTAGAGAAACCCTGATACATTTAACCTTTTGCAACTGACACCACATTTAGAATTATGGTCCCAAGATCCATCCATTTTCTTCCAATTGACTCAAATTTCTCTTTATGGCTGAGTAGTACCATATAGTATATAACTACCACATTTTCTTTATCCATCCATCTGCAAATTATTTAAAGTAATGAAATATTAAACATCTTAAAATTTTCCTTTATTTTATACACTTTTATTTGCATCAATCCCATAAATATCTTATGGAGGAAGTGAGTCTTTGCACTTTTTCTTGTTATATTTCTTTTTTAAAATACAGTTTACTATAGTGGCCTGGTGACACCATTTTTTAATCCTGGCAATCTTGTATATAGCTGAGTTCTTTACTACAAGGAAAGTCTCCGCAGATGTGATTACCAAGCTTTTAATAAAATCTTCATAGATTTTCACTTCAATTTTCCTAATACATAGATTGCAGTTCTTCTACTTCTGCCACCTGAAGGCAATTTGGCTTCATTATTTGGTCAGGTTTCAATATTATTGAATTGTGATAAAAGATAAAAGAGAGAAATACAAGAACTATTAAGGACACATGAAAAGCATATCACATGAAAAATAGATAGATACTAATTATCTCACTTATAGGCTTTTAAATTTTATTAAAGCACAGAATTGATAAAATAGTGGTTCTAAATCCCATATATTAACATATTTACTGTCTAAGATTTATATTCAGAGACCTTGACATTAGACCAAAACCTATATATGAGAATGTGTGTATATGAAGTTTTTTGTGGTATTTTCTTCAACCAGAGTTAAGAACAACTGCCTTAAAATATGTCCTGGCATTTAGATATGGTGCAATAGCATTACTTGTTTTTACTGTCAATATAACTATCAATTGAAAAATATGAACATTTAATAATATTTGCTTTATAACAAACACCTATGAAATTTCAGTTCTTGGTATTTCTGCATGATTCCATTCTTCAAGACACTTGTTCCCCAAGATAATTACTGTCAGGAACTTGGTGGGTAGATTTTCTTATCAATGTTTTCATGATAGTATTGATTTGTACATCTGTAGAATTTCTTAAAGAACTTACCCCCCAAAGTACCTAAAGCTTTTCTAGTAGTGCACAACACAATATCTATTACCCTTGGAATGTATTACTTTCTATTTACCTGTGCGTTTAAGTCTTTGTAGTACACACATCCACTTCTAATGCTGTAATTGATGTTCAGCTTTTTCTGAGAGAAGGACATCATTTACTTTGTAAATTCATTATTACAATACTCCTTCAAAATTCTTGGAACATTCCTATTTTACACAAATAAAATTGCTCTATAATATATGTGGTTGGAGGATAGTTGTTTCACTTCCACCAATTTCTGGATTGTCAGTATTAATATTCATCACCTATATTTATTGTCCAAATGAATATCAGTCCATGTCATGTGTATCATTTTTTTCTTAATATGTACCATCAAAACTATGCCTGAAGTTTGTCTAGTAATAATCCTTCCAAGATAACTAATCAAGAAATTTTATATTTCATTGGGAATACTATTTTCATTTAACTCCAATAAAAGAGACAGCACCCTTGGATGGGTGAAAAAACTGAATACTTCAGCTGTAATTACAGCACTCAGGGAGGCTGAAGCACAAGAACAGTAGGTTCAAGCCCAACCTGGGTGACTTAGCAGGACTCTGTCTCAAAATGAACAAGTAGGTTATGGGCTGGAGATGTGGCCCTGGGTTAAATTGTGTTTACAGAAAAAAAAAAAGAAAGGAGAGGAAAGGAGGAAAAAAGCAAGAAAAGAAAGAAGAAAGGATAAAGATTTCAGTCCTGAATATTGACCTGCTACACTGTGTAGAAGGTATGTGAATTTCTCTTCATCTCTGCTCAATCTACTCAATGGAAATAGTATAATATCCATTGCCTCCAAATATATAGCAGTAAGTAAAATTTGGACCCCAATACATATTGGCCATTATGGTTTTTAATTTTATTTATTTTTTGGTACTGGGGATAGAACTTAGGACCTTGAGATTGTGAGGCAGGTGATGACACTATTGAGCTAAATCCCTAGCCCTATGGTTTTTATTTTTTAAAATTCTATAGAGAAATAAAATTTCTAAGTGGCACTGGAGCCTCAGAAAAATGTGAAAGTTTAAAACAGATCCCAGCCCAAACAATAAGATTTTCCACTACATTCTTTTGTATTTCTTCTGCTTTCTTGTGCCTGTGAAAGTATCCATCATAGTGTTTGCCTAATAGGATGAAAGTGAAGACAGGAAAGCACCAAGTGTGTTCAAGCCTCATTGATTATGGCAAGGATTTGTCAACAAAGGGAGAAACTATTCAATGTATAATTTGTTTTTCCAGTAGTTGGCATTAAATCCAGTATATATTGAGCTACATCATTGTCACTTTTAGTTTTTTGAGACAGGATTTTGCTAAGATACCCCAGCTGACTTTGGACTTTTGATCCTGCTTCCACAGCCTCCCAAGCAGGTAGGATTGTATGAGTCTGTCACCATGCTCAGTGATGGTTTTACTTCTGATGCTTCCTTTTGTCAACACATTGTAGGAATTGAGGAATCAGAAATGAGAGGTAGGTATTCATCTCCAAATACAATCTGCCAGCACTCTCATGCCTAGATACCTCGTGTCTCTAATCATATAGCTCCATCCAGTGTTGTCAAACAAAACACTTATGACAAATTACATAAAAGTCTTGTGTTCTTTTATTTTCTGTAAAGTAAAATAATGTGGCACTTCCAGCATAGGGAAGACTATGTTGATGAATTCAATCAATCTACATAGAACACAGAGCCCAGCACCTTACACTCAGGAACAACTCAGTAACTGTTCCTGATGTTAAGGAAACTGTCCTCACCCTAAGCCTTCTCATCCCACATTCATAATCCTTTTGAAATGCTTTGCAGTTTAAAGGTCCATTATCAGCTAACATGGATGTGATGTCTATGGTAAATAGAATCAATGTAGGAAGAAAGCAAAACTTTGAGAAATTTTGGGCACTCATCATAAACACATAGATAAATATCCCAGTCTTCACAGTTCAAAATTTGAACATATGTATTCTACCACTTGGCTACCCAAATTACATGATTGTCACCATGATGAGGAAACAATGCTGCTCATGGTTTTCCTCCACCCATCTCCCTCGGCACTTAAGAGTTTCGGATATTTCTCTGCTGTGACATAATAAAAGAATACAGATCCTGTGTGGTCCCCAGTGAAGGCTAAGGATCTGTACTCAGGATTGATAGGAATGCAGTTTTGGGTGGGATCTTCCTGATGCAGAGAAACAAAGGAGGAGTAGTCACAGGTAATGTCACCTGAAATGTAATCATCAAACCAGAGGTCTGAAAGAACAGCTTACTGAAGAAATGCACCATGGATTGATTACTTACTAGTATATAATCTTGTAGGCTCAATGAACACAGCTTGTAATTGCTCAACTTCAACCAAGTTATCATAATCTCTAATGACTTCCTTACATTAATGGAAGGAGAATAGAAAATTAATTATCATAAAAGGCTTCTGGGCTCTCTCTTGACTCAATGGGGAGAATATTTGTGCCTGCTACACATTGGTTATGTTCCTTTCTTTTTCCACAGATACACCGGATTTTATTTGTATTTTTTATTTTGGTAAAATAAACATAATAGACATTTGCCATTTTAAACTTGAAGCTAAATGGCATTAATTACATATACATTGTTGTGAAGCTATTACTATCAATTATCTCCAAAACTTCATCTTTCCAAACAAATTGCATATTCATTTTAAAATCTCTGCATTCATCTCTCCCACAAATGCTCACAACTACTGTGAAATATCATGAAAACTTAAAGCCATTGAAATAGAAAAAAAATGTGATCACAAAGGCAGGATTTATAAGTCTACATGGTAAATTTTACTGCTTTTTCCAAACTACATATCAAATACAGACCACATGTCCTGAGATTAGACTGCAGAGCCTCCACTACATGTTTTTAATGTTCCTGTCCTTGAAACTGTACATGAAGGAATTCCACATAGAAGTGTCCAAGATGTATATCACTGAGGCCTCCAGGATGGTTCTAGGACAATTTGAAACATCTGATCCCAGCTGCACTCTGAGGCCTGCTCTGTAAAATAGGCCAACAACTCTTAGGTGACCCACAGGTGGAGAAAGTTTATAAAGTAGACCCTCCAGTTATGACTGGCCTGACATACGAACACCTTTGGTTAATTAGGTTAATGGAATATTCATCTGCCTCTTGTTATGTATAGTATATACCCAGATAAATATCTAGATCTCAACTGTATTGAGTTTCAACCATTTTGAGTTATGTCCAGCCCTCAGGAATCAATCAACTTCTTAAGTCAAGGGTCCACTGTACTTCCCATTTGATGATTGGATTATCAGAGTAGAGAGAACAATTTTATAGTAAAAGAAAAAGATCCTTCCAAAGAAAAAGAAACACACTGCACCAATAAACTATGCTACTGTTTTAGTTCCACGGCAATGGAATAGGAAAGTTCAAGGACTTGAGAAGTATCACAGAAGAAATAGGAAATGTTCACATCCTTGAAGTTTGAAAACTACAAAAGAATCAAACAGTATAGTAAGGATTCTAAAAAGCTAAACAAAACTAAGAAGCCACAGAGACTAGTATTCATAATGTGTGGGTAGTTCAGAGGGTGACAATTGGCCATAAACCATTCATAGGACACAGAGACAGAAGCATATTGTCCATAATCCAGGAAGGATTATCTGAGTGAAGCAGTCCATGGAGGAGATTAATCTGCTGTGAGTTTGGATTGCCATAATTATCTTTGTGACTGTGGTGGAGACTGAACATCTGTCTTCCAAGGACAGGTTGGAGAGGAAAAAGTACATGTGGGTGTGGAGGTGGGAGTCAGAGCTGATGGCCAGGTTGATGAGTAGGTTCCCAAGCACCATGACCAGGCACATGGACAGGAAGCATGCAGAGAGGATGGAGTGCAGGTCTGGGTGTTGAAAAGACCCAGGAGATGGAATTCCAAGAACTGTATTATATGTTGTGCTTCTATATTGCTTTTGAGAGAGAAAAGATGAGAAAATTAAATAAGTAGTTGTCTTCAACACTCTTTATGAAGCAGGAAAATAAAGAGAGATCTGGGGAGAATGAACCACAAACCCTCTGCAGGTGTGGTGTAATTTAGGTTCCATATTGTAGGGTTTGGGTACCATTTCCTAACCTAAGGAGAGGCTATGTTGAGGGCAGGGCCCTGTGGATGGCTGAGAAAATTGCTTAGAGTACCACTGGCCCATGAGGGTAGGGGATTAAAGGTAGAGGTCTGAAACGGAGAGTAATGAGGAAAGCCATGCCAAAGAAGGAGTAAGAAAGATTCAGTGAAGGCCAAGTCCATGAAACCTGGAAAACTGGAAGCTCAACAAACAAAGATCTAATTGGTGTGGCTGGTAGGATTTTTTTTTTTTTTTTTTGTCCAGAAAGGAGATATTCATACTTCTCTAAAGAATGTCTTTATTATGTTTATACTGATCATTTAACAACATAATCATTTATTTTTTTCAGTTTAAAAGCTCTAAACTGGGAGTCCCTTTGGGAATCCCTTCAGATTCCCCCACCCAGGTTAATTTGCCTGGGGGATTTCTGCTTTCAGTTTACAATAAGTGCTACTTCCTGCTTTACCTCTACAATAAAATACTTTTGCTCAGTCCTCTTTTGACTCTCCACTTTGTAATTCTGGGTTGAAAAAGAACCCCCCAGGTGGATGGTAATATTGGACTCACATATTTTTGTTTATTTTTATGGAGTTTTGGTATGTTGTACAGGCTCTTCTGTGGGATTAATTGGCTCAAGTGATTCTCTTGTCTCAACCTCTAGAGCGCTGGGATTACAAGTGTGGTCCACCACACACAGTTTTCTGTACGTAGTTTTCACACAAGTATCCACATTTGAAATATTTATACTTGTGTTTTATTCAACTTCGGCAATACTTCTCAATTGTGAAAAACAATCTCTTCTTATTGGTTTCTGTAATTATTTTCTTCATTCTTTACCTATCTGGTTTACACTCAACAATGTCTAATGAAGATGAACCTAAGAGATAAGACGGCCCCATTTACATAAAGTAGAGCTTACTACTATTATCCTGGGCTTTGGTAGACTTCAAATTTGAAAACATGTAGTTAACTTAAATACACATGATTAATGATATCATAGACCAGCAATGTGACATTAGTCTACAACTGTACTTGTCAGTGATTAGAAAGCAATGAAATGATAACAAACATTTTAAAATTTTATTTTGTTTTGTATGATTTCCTTTGTATCAATCCCATAAATATCTGGTGAGGAATATTATTCTTCTTATTTTAGGAAGGAGACTGAATAACATTATTATATAGTGCCCAGATGACAGTCCATCCTTAACTATTTTTCTGAATATAGTTCCCCCAAATGAATATACATACATAATGTATTGCAAACATATACTAACAAAAATATAATGCAGTATACAACACAGATACCTTGAATGAATACCTGATCTACTGTTTGATTTGTAAAAAGATTAAAAGAGTAAAACTTATGGAGGAAAAAATATTGAAATGGATCATTATCATTTTAACAAAGCTTCAATTTTGAAGAAAATTTAAAAAGCTTAGAGAACTTACATTAGATGAATTCTTCCTTTGCTGAGCACTATTAAACGTAGTGTTAAATATATAAATGTATAGTGTTAAATATACGGTTAAATAAAAGCTATTGTTAATGTGGGGTGAAAGAAACTCTCCTCTTTAGAGATAAAAACTTTAGCACCAAAGAACCTCCAAAGCCCAAGCTTCAGTGCCAATCTTTATGTGATATCTTAGTAGATCTCCACATCGATCTTCCTGTTACATAGATTGTAATTCTCTTTTTTTGTACTACACAAAGACAACTGGAATTCATTGCTCTGTGATGTAAGACAAAACAAAAATAAGTACAGTAACTATTTTAAACACACGTATAAATTCCACATATGAAAATGGGTATAATAATTGTCCAGCTTATAGAATTATAGGGAGAAATTCATTTTCATATTTATTAAATTTAACTAGTGGTTCTTGGTCTCATAAATCAACATAAATATGTGTGTGCTTTAAACTATTCAGATAACCTTACCTCAGATAAAAATAAATGAGGAATTCTTGCTGTATTCTTTTAAACTAGGGTTAAGAACCACTGCCTTAGATAGATCCTGTTATTTGTAAATGGTACATTAGTATCCATGCTCTTACTTTTAAGAAAACTGACAACCAATTTCAAAATATAAATATTTAGCAATATTTGCTTCATAGCTAATATTTATCATGTTTTGAATTATCACCTTTGAAGTTTGAGGTTTTGATTTCTATGCATAATTCTGGCCTCCTACAAACCTATCCTCCAAAGACAAGGACTCTCTTTAATTTGATGGGTGGATATTTCTGTAGGTTTCCATTATGATATTATTTATGCATCTATAAATTGTTCCTAAATACTTTCTCCCTAAATTTCCAGGTGCTCCATTAGTGTACAACATAATACCTATTGCCCCTGAAATTTATCACTTGACATTGACCGTGTTCTTTTAAGTCTTTCTGTGATGGATATACATCTATTTCTAACATTTTAACTGATATACATCATTAACTGATAGGAACGTCATTTAAGTTAGAGTTTATTGTTATCACAATCCTTTCAAAATTCCTCTATTTCACAGAAGTCCGTTTTTACATATTATGTGGCCAAAGGCTTGTTGTCTGACTTCTCACAACTGATGCATGTGTAACATTACTATAAACCACTTATATTTATTTTTCAAGTCAAAATCTGTTACTTTCATGTACAATGGCTTTTTTAACATATATGACCAATATATCATTGAGTTCCATGCAGTATTATATCTTCTAAGATAATTAATAAAGACAATTATATTTCATTATAACTATTTCCTTTTGATTCAAGTAAGAAACAATGCCTTATGATGGATGTCAGGAAACGAACATTTAAGTCCCTTTATTGACTTGCTACAATATATAAAATGTATGGGAATTTCTTGACCTCTCTGTGCTCATAATGTCTAATGCAAACAGAAAGTATAATATTCATCATCAGACAATCTGTGACAGTAAGTAATTTTGGAATATAATACATATTGTACTGTTGCAGTGATTTTAAATGAATAATTCAGTTGTTCAGGGAATCATAATTCTCCCAATGAATAAAATTCTCAAATTGCTCTGGAATCTTGTGATATGAACATCTAAGATTCTCTCACCCCAAGCAGTTTTGCTGCTCTTCTCTCTTTGTCCTTTTGATCCTTTTATGCTCATGGAAATCTTCGCATGGTCTTTGAATGATTTAAAGCTATAATGCTTTTAGTGGTACTATGGTTCCCATATTTCCAACATGGAGAAACAAAATCTAGTCTGTGGGATATTTCTGAAGGATAAAATATCAGGTAGGAAAACATCAAGTTTATGAAGTCACAATGATGACCAAGATTTGGGAATGAAGGAAGGAACTATGCAATATTTAACAGATTTTTCTTTTTGATGCCTTTTCTGGAACAAACACACTATAAGCTCTGGGGAATCAGAAGGAAACCCATTGCTTCTCCAAATACACAGCACATACTTACATAAGGACGAAATTAAAATACAGCATTACATAAATAGGAAAACAGTAACTTCAGGTCACAAGATATTTTAGTTGAACACAGAGAGATTAATCTTCTTGTTAATGATAAATATCTGACATATTCTCCCCCATTTTATACGTTTGTCAAATATTAGCCTCATAGAAACTATTGTCTGTTTAATTGATATTCAATGCTGTTGTCTAAACTAGAAACCAATTTAGATGACACTGTTGAGTCCCAGAGATGCTAACAAACTCCCCTAAGTTAAACAACTTACAAATGTAGCTGACAGGAATGAAAAATAAATTGACAATCTCTAGGTAAGATGCACTAAATCTTTTTCATCGTTTTCCAACCATCAGAAAGGTTTAAACACAGGTAAAGCGGTTTTGATTTCAGGTACAGTTTTCAACTTGTTGTATTCTCCTGAGTAGGAAGGAAATCAAGACCTGACTTTAAGTCTTCCTTTCCAGTTGAGTGGGATGGTTTTAATATTTCATGGTCAGCTGAAAGGATAGTGTAAAGCAAGAAAACATGGAGGTCTGTGCTAAGTTATCACTGGCTTTCTCTTTCTGTTTTCCATGCTTCTGACCTCAGACATCCTTCCTGTGGTTGAAAGACCAGGTTCCATGTGCAGCTTTATCCTATGAGCTATCAGGAGCCTGGAAGAGGAGTACACAGTGAGCAAAGGGTTTCTCCTACAGTGACAGGGAAGTAAAATGAGTGACTGAGTTGTCAAGGGGACAAACTGCCAGGATTTTCCTACCAAGATTCCCTGTGTGCCTAATCATACAGCTCAATTCAAATATGGCTTCAGTGTGCCAAGCTATCTATACACAAGCACATGTTGGATAAAAACTTTCATGCTCATTTCTTTTCCATAAAACAAAATAATGTGGCATTTTTAACCTTGGGAGGACTATGTAGATTAATTGAAATAATGTACATAGAACACTTGGCACTCAGAAGTGTATCAATAATGATCAGTTGGGTTATTATTATTGTCATGCACATCCTCATCCTTAACTGTCCCTCATAATCCTTTTGAAGTTCTCAGGAAATACTTTGCAGAAATTCATTTTCTATTCCCTACATGGGATGTTTTTGAAAAGAAGAACCAATGTAGGAGGTAGTCAAAACCTTGGATGAGATTTCTAGAACTCCCTCCACAATCACACATATAAATTCTACAGCCCTTATGGCTAAATTTTTACACATAGGCATTCTCCCATTTGTCAACCCAGAACTGAATTGTTGTCCTGATAATGATCATTCAATATTCCTGAGAGTCCTTCTTCCATCCTTCATGTCTTTCAGCATTTAGTGCTTTGCACTACTTCTTTGCAGAGTCATGACACTATAGAAAATCCAGTGTACTTTCTCCACCTATTTTCTAGTGAAAATCCATGCTCTGTCCCCAGAATAGACTTGCATGCAGTTTCATACAGGAACTTTGGGACACAGACAACCATAAGAGGAAGAGACAAATGTGTGGTGCCTGCAGGACTGGAGCCATCAAACAACATCTGGAGGGGTGGACTGAATATTACCTATTATATATCCTTGGAGAATAAATGCACAAAGCTTGTAATTAACCAAATTTGTCCACCACAAACACCTAGGACTTTCTAATATTAATGGGAGCAGAAAGGAAAAGAAATCTCCACTAAATTTAGGGAGTTCTTCCTATAATAAAAAGGAAGCTTAGTTATATATTTATTTGTTTTCAAGATTTATCGGGGTTTTTTCATTTCTATTATGGTAAAAGTTCCAATTGAAATTTGACAATATTCACCATTTTGAACTGCAGATCTTGGGGTCATTAATTATACTCACACTATAGTACATCCACCCCCAAAATCCACTTACAAAAATTGTTCATCTTCACAAACTAAAACTTTGTATGCCTTCAAAGTTCCAATACTTCCAACACTCAAGCACTGACCACCACTATTTTATTGTGATAAATAAGTGGTGAGAATTTAAAATAATCTAATACCAAAAACAATATGATTACAGAAGCAGAATGTACAGGTGTAAATGTTTAATTTGGCTCTCTTTTTCACTCTATATTTATACTGGATGCCACAGGTCTGAGAATTATAATTTTCTACTGTGCAGCCTGCTCAAGCTACTTTTAATGTCCTTGTTCTTCAGGCTGTAGATGAATGGATTTAGCATTGGTGTGACCAAGGTGTAAATAACTGAGGCCACCAAACAATTTGTAGGAGACTGTGATACAGCTGATCCAAAGTACACACCAATGCTTGTTCCATAAAATAAGCAAACAACTGACAGGTGAGACCCACAGTTGGAGAAGGCTTTAAATTTCCCTCCTGGTGATGGGATTCTTAGAATGGAATAAATAATTTTATAGTAAGATAAAAATATCCCTAAAATGGGAAAAAATCCAAATAACACACCAGCAATATACTTCAAAATGTTACTGAAGAAGTTGTCAGAACAGTCCAGATTAAGGAGTTGACCAGGGTTACAGAAGAAATTGGAAATGACCACATCCTTAACGTAAGTAAATTGTAAGACAATCAAATTGTGGAGCTGAGAGTCTAAGAGGCTAAACAAAAATGAAAGCATAACTAAGAAGCCACAATGGTGAGGATTCATAATGACTGGATACTGTAGGGGATGACAGATGGCCACAAACCGGTCATAGGCCATGACAGTCAGAACCATGTCATCCATACTTCCAAAAAGAACATAAACATACATCTGTGTGAGGCAGCCCACATAGGAGATGACCCTGCTGTGAGTTAGGATGTCCAGAATTAACTTTGGGACAGTGGTGGAGGTGAAACAGATGTCGGCCAAGGACAGGTTGGAGATGAAGAAGTACATGGGGTTGTGGAGGTGGGAGTCAGAGCTGACAGCCAGGATGATGAGCAGGTTCCCAAGCATTGTGACCAGGTACATGGACAGGAACAGTCCAAAGAGGACAGGCTGCATGTCTGGATCATCTGAGAAACCCAAGAGATGGAACTGGAAGATCTGTGTTAGATTTTTTGCATCTGTATCACTTGAACACCTTCAGAAGAAAAAAAAGTTGGAAGAAAAGAAGCACTTTAACAAGTGCAATACATTCTGTACATGTTTTGAATTCACGTATTCCAATTATTTGAACTTGGAGTCCATACACCTTCAGAAATATTTATCAATTGTGTTAAAACCAATTCTCTGGGTAAGTTTTCCATTATTGGTCTTTGTGTTATTCACATCCTTCCATATCCACCTACTTTAGAGACACTCAACTATGTTATAGTCAAAAATATTAGCAACTTAGAAGTCTGTGATTATAGCAAAATATAGCCTCCCCTTTTAATTAATAATAAAGAGCAAATAATAGCCTGTTCCTTTAAAATATATTCTAATGGCAATTAAGAAGCATTCAAATGTATGTTTATCTATAACCAAGGTACAATATCCCCATACTTAGAAAATTTATAAGAAGTCCACAAAAATTAAGACCGTGCCATCTAAACCCCAAACCAATGTGATGGTTCAAGAGTAAATATACATATGTGCCTTTATTGCCCAGAAAGTTTTCACCATTTTTGACACAAGTAAATGTTTGCTCAAATTAATTGTTTCTTTTTTTAAGAAATATTTCATATATAATTTTGTATCCTTGGACATTATGAAAATTATATAAACTTTGTTTACCTGAATGCACATAATCATATCACTAACCACAAATGTAGTATTAGTGTGCACTGCACAATTCAATCATTAAAAAGTAAATAAACATAGCTAGGTGTGGGAACACACTCCTGTAATACCAGCTGTATGTCAGCCTGAGGCAGGAGGATTGAAAGTTTGAACACAATCTGGAAAATAGTGATTTAGCAAAACCCTGTCTCAAATGTAAAAAACAGAGATGGGTGTGTAACCTTGGGGCCAATCCTCAGTACTTCCTCCCAAATGTAATGAAATGTTAAGAAACACTTTTTAAGTTGTTTTTTTTTTTTCCTCCACAGGGTTATTTTTCAAGCCAATATCTTGGTAAGATTTGTGCTATGAAGACAGATATGTGTTTTTTGTTGTTGTTTCTTGAAACTACATTCTGAAGTAACTTGGGAATGCCCTCTGATTGCTTTCCTGATCACAAATTATCTCCCTGAAAATGAAGGACTTTAGACCCATGGTCAGCTACAATGCCCGGGTTTGAGACCTGACCTTTCTCCTATCCCTGGTTAATTGACTTACAAGTAAATCTTTCCTGAAACATAGATTATAAGGCTCTTACTTCAGCTACCCTAAGAAAACTCAAGTTCATTATTTTGTCAGCTCACACTGTAATTTGGAAGCAAGACAAAAGAGGAATGTACAAGAAATAACTAACACATTTAGCAGTTTCATCTATTATAATACAGCAACAATAACTAGTTACTTATGGAGATGTTTTAAAGAAACTTTTGAAAACTACCGCTGCTGGGGTATAGAAATATGGTAGAGCACTTGTCTTCCATGTAGAAGACCACAGAATCAATCCACATCACCACAAAGGAAAAAAAAAAAACAACAAAAATAGTTATATCCATTGACTAGTGCTTTTCAGTTTCATATACCAATGTATCAAACTGGAGTCTTAAAATATCCAGATATACTGATTAAATTGAACCAGTAAAATCAACATATCTATCAAGATCAATGTATCACTTCTGGTATTTCCTAGAACTTAGAAAATAGTTTATTAATATGACCTATTATTACTATTTTGTTAATCAATAAAATAGGTTACTGATTTTAAAATATAATCTAATGTTATGTGCAACACAACTGTTACTTTAATCAGATAGAAACTATTACCTACATAATTCATGTAGTTGATATTTCTGCATTATTCTGTTCTCCTGAACACTTATTCTCCAGAGACAATTGGTGTCATGAATCACATTTTCTCCTAAAGGCTTCCATGCCAGTTTAAACTCATGTATACATAAAGAGTTTTCTTAATTATTTACCTGAATAATATCTAAAATCATCTAAATAGAATACAATGCATCACCTATTGCCCATGAAATAAACTAGCTACATCAGCATGTGGATGTGATTCTCTCTGTGAAGTACATACATCTCCTTTGAGTGATTTAGATGATGTAGAGCATTACCTGAGGGGTGGACATCAGCTCCTTATTGCAAAAATCCTTTAAAATTCTTGTTCCTTCTCCATACTGCACAAATGAACTTCCATATGATATTTCCAACAATTGATATACATAAAATTTTACTATTAATCACTTATAATTGTTATCCCAATAAAAAACTCAGTCATTATTAAATACATCCTCTTATTCATGTACATCTGTAATCTTACCACTTAAGAGGCTGAAGTAGGAGGATCTCAAATGCAATGCCATCCCTTAGCATTCAATAAGACTATGTCTCAAACCTCCCCAAAAAAGAGAGAAAAATAAAAGAAATTTCAACTTGTATAGGAAGCAATTTTTCCTCTTGGCTTCAGTAGAAAATGTGAAAATCTCCTGGGATGTATGAAAAAAAAGAAATGAACATTTTTGTCACATATCATTGACTACCTACAATATGCTGAATATGCATAAATCAGTAATTCTCTGAGCTCCATGTGCCTAATGGATATACAGAGAACAAAAGCCATCCCCACCATGTGTTTGGCAACTAATCTAGGTTTAGAATATAATAAACATTTGGTCATTGTAGGGATTTTTCAAAAGAATTCAATAGTTAAGTAATGGTGCATATAAATATTGGTGCATATAATTGCCAAATAGCTCTCTGGAGCCTTGGAATGATTGAAAGGTTAAAATGTTCCTAGTATGTCTCAGCTCCAGCAGTAAGGCTCACCTGCCTACTTCTCTTTGTGTCTCTTTTGCTTTCTCTATAATCATGAACATCTCTGCCAAGGTCTTTGAATAACTGAATGCTATCAATACAATTAAATGGAATTATGGGGCCCATATGTTCATGATATGCACACAAACAAGTGCTATTTTATCTTGCATTTAATGATATGGGGATATCCCTGAAAATGATGAATATGCAAAGAGAAAACTACCAGTGTATTGAAGTCACATTGGTTATGGCTAGTATATGTGAATAAATGAAGGGTATATTCATGGTTTAATATGCATTATTATTTTTTATTTCTCTTCTCTGCAAAACATGGATTCTGGGAATCAGATATGAGAGACAGTAATCTCTTTCAAAATATATAGCATGTACTAAATATAAAGACAAATTAAACTGCAATGTTCCAGAAATAACAAAACAATGATTTCAAGTCACAAAATCCTTTAGTTGAACGATGCAAAGATAATTCTTATCATTGTGCAAAACTAACTTCTATTCCTTTGATTTTATACTCATCACATGTTAATCTCATAGAGAACATTCATTATCCTTTTCATTCATACTCAATGCACTTGTACGAACTAGAACTCTGCTCAGGTGTAATAATGGGCTTAGAAATCCTAACAAACTTCCCTATGTTCAATAAATAAAACCTGGACTCAAAAGAAATCAATTAAATTTTCAGACTCTGGGTAAAGTACCCCAAACAAACAGAGGGACAGTGGTCTTTACTGTACATACATTTTTAAATTCTTTCCAATTTCCAGAATATGAAGGAAAGCAAGACCTGACTTTAGTCCTCCTTTTGTGATTGAGTGAGCTGATTCAAAATTTCAAAATTATATGGACAGCCGCAAGGATGTTCTGGAGTAGAGAAAATGGTGATCAGTGCTGAATTTTCAGTGCCTGCTCTTTCTGTGATTATGAACATGGCCATTCTTACTGTAGCTGATACAGCAGCTGTCACACACTGACATCTACAGGGAACCCATACCCCCAAAGAGAAGTTTCACAGTGAGAAAGGGATTTTTTCTGGGACTGACAGGCCTTATTGCTAAATTTTTGCACAACTCTGTGCTCTCACCCAGCTTCCCAAATTGTATGATGATGGGAAACCAATGATCCTGATACGTAGTTCTTTCCTCCATCCATCATTTCCCTCAGCACTTACTGGTTTCTACTGCTATTCTGCTGAGCCATAGCAAAAGCCTTCAGATCCAATGTCATTTTGCCCAATGAAGACACAGGCTCCATCCTCATAGCAGACATGAATGCAGGCTCAGATAGGAGTCTCCTGATCTAGCATATTATGGAGGTAGACAGAAAGGTGTGGTTCCCACTGGACTTAAATTTTGGAGACTCGGAACATTGACTGTTATATATCCTTAAGGGCTCAAATCACAGAGATCATAATCAGCCAAACTGGTCCATGTTTTCCCATTCTCTAAGGACTTTGTAATATTAATGGAAAAACAAGGAGGAAAAATGAAGGTCATCAAGTGTTTGGGAAAAGGTTACTGACTCAAGAGGAGGCACATGTGTACTATTCATTTCTGTTATTTGTTCTTATCAATATCCACCAGCTTTTTATTTCCATTTTTATTATGACAAAATTTAACTCTAAAATTTGCAATGTTCTCCATTATTTAGTGCAAATCTCACTTGCACTAATTACACTCACACCATGGTGCATCCATCATCATCCTTCGTTTCCAGAAAATTTCAGCTTCCCAAACTGAAAATACTTTCCCCATTTAAAAACTTCCACAATCCCCCCCACCCCAACACTGGTTACACTCATTCTTCTGTGAAAATGATAAGAAATTAAAGCCATTATGCCACAAAAATAATGTGCCACACTTGGCCCCTTGTAGAATGCAAAAGAATTGAGCATGAGATTATAATTCTATAAGCCAGAAATAACTAAAATTAAAATATAAAATAAAATGCTTGAAGCAGAAAGTGCAGTAGAAATGCAGAGTTTAAAACTACATTATTTTAAAATTCAAACTATTTAAATATACAATGTGTTCAAAATTTTATATTTCTTCTGAGATAGTTTGTGGCTGAGCTTAAGACAGCCATTATACTTGATGCATCTATACCAATCCAAACAAGATTTAATATTTCTTTAGTCAATAAAACTAAGTAGCACATATATAATTTTAAAGACAAAGTAACCATACATATTTCTCTTTTATTCTGGATATCAGCTTTTAGGGGGTCTTTTTCTTTTTTACAAGATCTAATTTGAAGCATCATTGTATTTTATATTTATGTATGATATATCTATATCTATATATATGACATGTCTATACCAATGCAAAGTAGATTTAATATATTCTTTAGATAATGACTAAGTAGCTTATATATAATTTCAAAAATAACCATATATGTTGCTTTTTTATTCTGTATATCAGGTTTTGGATGGTCTTTCTTTTGCACATAATTTGATTTGAAGTGTTACTGTACTTCATACTTATATTTATGTCTTATTTGTTTTACTTTTCTTTTTGTGACAGCACATTAAATACTACTCATAATCTTCAAAAAATAAATAACATGCCAGAAGATGCAGAATATACAGGTATAGATGTTTAGGTTTCCTGTCTTTTCCACTCTAATTTAAACTGGTTCATTTTTTTTTTTTTTAGTTCTGTTATTGGTACATTTTAGGTATACAATTTGTTTACATTTATCATTGGGTGTTTGTACCTGTACATGATATATCTTGGTTCTTATTTTTTCCCCATTACCTGTGTGCCCTTCACCCTTTCCACCATTCCCTATTTAAATAGACATCATTTCCATTTTTTTCTTTTCTCATAGTTTTTCCTTTCCCTCTTTCCTTTCCCCTTCCCCTCCCTTCACCCCTTTGTCTTTGAACATTTTTCCTATTTCAAATTATCAATTATTCATTTTAATCATTTTAACCCTTGTGTACACTATCAATTTCTCATACTAGAGAAACTGTTCAGTATTTACACATGTATATCCTATTTATTTCACTTAAGAGTATGGCTTCAATATGCATCCACTTAGCTATAAAGGACTGTAGTTTTTCTTTCTTTGTGGCTGAGTAGTAAGAACTCCATTTTATAAAAAAAACAAAACACACATTTTCTTATCCAGTTTCCAGTTGATGGGCACTTGGGCTGCTTCCAAGCTTTAGCTATTACAAACTGTGCCCCTATGAACATAGGTGCACATGTATCACTGTGGTATGATTCTTCTAACTCCTTCGGGAAGATGCCCAGAAGGGGACTAGCAGGGTCAAATGGGACCACTAGTCCTCATTCTTGAGGTATCTCCATGCTGATTTCCACACTGGTTGCACCAGTCTGCAGTCCCACCAGGAACAGAGAAGGATTCCATTCTCCCCACACCTCTGCCAGCATTGGTTATTGGTTGATTTCTTGATAGCATCTGTTATTTCTGGGGTGAAGTGGAATCTCAGTGTTGTTTTCATCTGCATCTCTCAACCAGTGATGTTGAACATTTTTTCACATATTTGTTTTCTGCTTTTAGTTCTTTGTCTGAGAAATGTCTGTTCATTTCAGATGCCCAATTTTGAAATGGGTCTTTTAATTTGAGGGGTCTGATTTTTTTCAATTCTTTATATATTCTAGATAGTAGTCCTTTGTCTGATGTACACCTTCTCAAACTTTTTCCTACATTGTAGGTTGCCTGTTAGCTTTGTTGGAGGTTTCTTTTGTAGTGCAGAAGCTTAATAATAAGATGAGATCACAGTTGTTGATTCTTTCTGCTAATTCTCGTGCTACTGAAGTTTGTTCATGTAGTCTTCCTATGCCAATGTCTTCAAGAGTTCTACTTAACTTATCTTCCAGCAGGGTTAGTGTTTCTGTCTTAATATTTAGCTCTTTAATCCATTTCAATCTTAGTTTAGTGCATGGTGATAAGAATGGGTCTAGTTTTAATCTTTGGCAGGTTGAAATCCAGTTTTTCCAACACCATTTATTAAATAGGCTATCTTTCCTCCAATGATGGTGGTTGGCACCTTTGTCAAAGATGAGGTGGCTGAGAATGTCTGGTGTTGTTTCTGTGTCTTCTGTTCTATTCCACTGATCCTCATGTCTGTTCGTTTTTCCAGTACCATGCAGATTTTATCACATTAGTTTGTAGTATAGTTTCATGTTGGGGATTGTGATACGCCCAGCCATGTCTCTGTTGCTTAGAATTGCTTTAGCTATTCCAGGTCTGTTCTGTTTCCAAATGAATTTTTGGATTGTTTTCTCTAGCTCTGTGAAGTATGTTGTTGGAATTTCAATCAACATTAAATTGAATCTACATAGGTTTTTTTTTTGAAGTATGGCCATTTTCACTATGTTGGTTCTTCCTACCCAGGAGCAAGGCATATCTGTCCATTTTCTTGTATCCTCTTCCATCTCTTTTTACAGAGTGCTGTAATTTTGCCATGTGGAGGTCTTTTGCTTCCTTTGTTACATTGATTCCTAGATATTTCATTTTTTTGGATGCTATTGTAAAAGAATTTTTCCCCTAATTTCTCTCTCATTGGGTCTGTTATTTGTGTATAAGGAGGCTCTTGTTTTTATGAGTGTTGACCTCATATCCAGGTACTCTACTGAATCTGTCAATTAACTCTAGAAGTCTTTTGGTGGAGTTTTTTTGGTCTTCTATGTAAAGTATCATATCAACAGGAAATAATGGCAGTTTCACTTCTTCCTTTTCTATCTTTGTTCCTTTTATTTATTCTCTTTTCTAATTGATGTGGCTAAAGTTTCCAGAGCTATATTGAACAGCAGTGGTGATAGTGGGCATCCTTGTCTTGTTCCTGATTTTAGCATGAAAGTTTTCAGTTTTTGATCATTTAGTATGATGTTGGCTGTTAGCTTTTCATAGATAGCCTTAATCAGGTTGAGATAAAGCCTTTCTATTCCAATTTTCTGTAGGGTTTTTATCATGAATGGGTGTTGGATTTTGTGGAATGCCTTTTCTGCATCTATTAAGATGATCATATGGTTTTTGTCCTTGACCCTGTTAATATAGTGTATTACATTTGTTGATTTACAAATGTTGAAACATCCTTGCATCCCTGTGATAAATCCGACTTGGTCAGGGTGTATGATCTTCTTGATGACACTCTGTATTCTGTTTGCCAATATCTTGTTGAGGATTTTTGCATCTATGTTTATTAGGGAGATTGGTCTGTAGTTCTCTTTTTGTGTTGGGTCTTTCCCTGGTTTGGGAATCAAAATAACACTTGCTTCCAGGAATGAATTTGGAAGTCTTGCTTCCCTTTCAATTTCTTTGATGAGTTTAAAGAATACTGGTGATATTTCTTCTTTAAATGTCTTATAGAATTCAGCAGTGAAGCCATTAGGACCTGGGCTTTCTTCATTGGTAAAATTTTTATTACATTTTCAATTTCACTCATTTTTATTGGGGTGTTTACAATTCCTATATGTTCTTCATTTAACTTTGGCAATTCGTATGTATCTAGGAATCTGCCCATTTTTTCTGTGTTTTCCATTTTACTGGAGTATGGCTTCTTGAAGTAGGTATTGATTATCCTCTGGATTTCTGTCAGGCCTGTTGTGACTTCACCTTTTTCATTCTTAATTGGATGGATGTGAGCCTTTTCTTTCCTTTTTTTATAAAGTTGGCTAAACATTTATCGATTTTATTTATTCTTTCAAAAAAAAATCTCTTTGATTCATTAATTTTTTGTATTGTTCTCTTAGTTTCCATTGCATTGATTTCTGCTCGGATCTTTATAATTTCCTTTCTTGTACAAGCTTTAGGTTTGTTTCACTCTTCTTTTACTAGGAACTTGAGGTTTTGCATTAGGTTATTTAACTGAGTTCTCTCTGTTGTCCTAATATGACCATTCACAGCTATGAATTTCCCATGTAGATCTGCTTTCAATGTGTTCCACAGATTCCTGTATGTTGTACTGGCATTATAATTTACTTTTAGAAACTATCTAATTTCTTCTTTAATTTCCACTGTCACCCCTTGATTGTTCAGGAGGGTGTTATTCAATTTCCATGTGTTTGTGGGATCTTTGTGGTTTCTTATGTTATTGACCTCCAATTTTATTGCACTATGTTCTGACAATATACAGGGGATAACTTCAATTCTTTTTCATTTACTTAGACATGTCTTATGAGCTAGCATGTGATCTATTTTGGAGATTGACCCTTGTGCAGATGAAAAGAATGTGTATTCTGGTTTTGTGTGGTGGAACACTCTGTAAACATCTATTAAGTCCCTTTGTTCAATAGCTTGGTTCAGTTCTAGAATTTAATTGTTAATTTTTTTTTCTAGATGATCTGTCTGTTTGTGATAGAGCGGTTTTGAGGTCCCCCACTACAATTATATTAGTGTTTATTTGGTTTTTCATGTTCATTAATAAGAAGTCAGTGCCTAGGTCTGGCCAGCACCTTTGTAGGTTGTACCTGCATTGGTCATTCCGGCACTCTGCTTTTTCTCTCCTAGTTCTGCCTCTTAGTGTATTTATTTCTTGATCCTGTGTCATATGTTGGGAAGGATCCTGGAACCTTGCTGCCAGGGTCTCCAGTAAATTTCTTGTCACCGAGACATAGCACTCAACTTCCAAAACTTAAAGGAGAAGAGGCTTCCCTTAGCTCATGGCTTCAGTCCATGGTGGGCTGGCTTCAAGGCAGAGATGGCAGGGCAGAGGGGCACAGTACAGAAAAGATGCTCACCTCATGGCAGCAAGGAAGCAGAGAGAAAGAGAAGAGAGTCCAGGGGCAGGAGCATCCCCATTCAAATCACACTCCCAGTGACCCATCCAACCCATCCCCACCCATAACAGCATGTTTAGCTACTGATTTCCTCAATAGACCAATTCATTGGGGAATCTAGAGCCCCGTGATCCAATCACCTTCCAAAAACATGAGATGGGTGTGGATTTTAAGCCTAAATTATAACATCTGAATTGTACCTAAAATTTACCTAGTCTACAACACAACATCTATTACCTCTGAAACATACTGATTTACACTGACACATGGTTTTAAATTTTCTATGGAGTAATATATCAACCTCAAAATATTTAACTGATGCATGATATTGACTGAAAAAGATAAATCACTTAATTTTTCAGTTTATCATTATGATAATCATTTCAATATTCTTGTGCATCTCTCTGTGTCACACAAGTGAGAATTTTCAGATATTAATGTGTGGAAGATAATTTTTAAAATTCCAACGTATATGTATTTTCAATGTTATTACTAATCCCCTGTCTTTGTTTTCTCAATAAATAACCAGTCATTTTCAACTGCATTGTCATATAGTTAACATATACATCAAAATATACCTTCAGTATCTATAGTAACCATCATTCCTTAACCGGTGAGGAAATTTCATCTTGTGTAGGGAATAAAATTTCCATGTGGTTCCCATGCAGGAGACAGTGCCCTGTGATGGGAGTCAGAAAATCAACATTGTAGTCTCCTGTGGTCATTCTACTACTATGTGGAGAATGTGTGTGTGTGTGTGTGTGTGTGTGTGTGTGTGTGTGTTTGTTGTCCCTGAGAAAAAGCTAGGACATTTTGCACCATGTCCCTGGAGCATCCTTTTTCTATCTCTGAGACTCATGTCAAGTCAAGGAAGAACTGTCAGTGGACAAGTACAGTAATGTCTAGATAAATGTTATCTGAAGGAAGGTAGCACTGGGCAGCCTAGCATTATCTATAGGAGCTGTCTTCCTGACTATGCTGCACTAGCCCTTCCTTAAAGTGCTGGCCACACAATGAGACAAAGAGTCCTAATGATGTCACTGTAATGTGGGTTCATCTATGAAACCCCTCCCTGCAGTAACCTACTGCTGAGCTGCTGCTGAGCACTTCATCTAACTAGCCACCCTTAAACCAGCTGGGTGGCACTGTTGAGTGATATGCATCTCTCAAGGTTGGTGGCCAGATCTGGCTGTTAACTAAATGCCTACAGTGGGATTTGGGGCTTTATGGACTATTGATTTGCATGCTCCCCCTGTGTGATTTTGGAGGGCAGTGCTATGGATTTTGTATGATGTCACATGGGGCTTGGCCAGCTGGAGCTATTGAACTGTACGTCCCTCCCATGAGATTCTGTCAAAAAGTGCTGTTGGACCACTAGGTATTTATTGTCGACCCCCTTAACTACTAAGGGGTAATCAATCCTATTCTTCCTTGTTAATGCCTATTAACTTGCCTTAATATACCTAAACTCTCACAAAACCATTTCCAAGCTTCAGTCTCTCGGAAATAAGTTTCACTGAGCCTGTATATCAGGGCTCTGGATGTGTAAATGTGTAAATGCGTAAATCTCTCTGCCTCTCTGTGCTCAAGTTACTTAATTTAAAAAAGGACAGTAATACATATATCCACAGCACTATTCTTTATTAAGACAAGCTTGGAGTTTAATAAATACTTAGTCAATATAGATTTTCCTTAAAGTACTCAATTATTTTGTAAAGAGAATTTTATTGATGATTACAGTGTTAAGGGGAACTGGATCCTGTAATTAAGTGGAACTCATGTGTCTCACTCCACGCAGTAAGATTTACATGTCCCTTTCATTTTTTACTTCTTTTTGGTTTTTCACACCCCCAAAATCTTTGCCTCAACTGGTGAATAATTGAATGTTTTAGATGCTATTAAATGAAATTATAGGTCTCACATATACATGACATAGAAACAAGGAGCTATTATCTCCAGTTCTGTAGAACATTCCTAAAAAAGAGGAAAACTCAGACCAAGTGTATTGAAACCAAACTGATTTGAGCCATTTGTTTAATGTTTGGGAGAGCTTTTCTTTTATTTTGCTTTTTTATTTTAAGGGCCCACTTTGTGTGAAGCAAGATATGGGTTCTCAGGAATAAGAAATGAAAGAGGTAGCAACTCTCCAAATAGAAAATATATACTTATATAATAATGAAAATAAAATGACCTGTTGGAGCAATAGGAAATTTGAAACTTCAGATCACAGTATATTATAGATGAAGGATGTGAATGTTTGTTGGAGTTTTTTAAAAATTCTTTTATTGGTACATTTTAGTTATACAACACATTTACATTTCTCATTGGGAACTTGTGCCTTTACATGATGCATCTTGGTTCTTACTTTTCCCCATTCCTAGGCCTCCCTTCACCCCCTCCACCCTTCCCTATTTACAAAGACTTTATTGCCATTGTTTTCCATTTCTCCTCACTTTTCCTTTGCCTTCTTTCCTTTTCCCTGCCCCTCCCACTCCCCCTACCCCTTTGGACCTTTTCTTCCTATTTTGCATTATCAATTATTCATTCTAATCATTGATACATTTTAGGTATACAATATAATGACATTCATCACTGTAAATTTGCAACTTTACATAATCTCTCTTGGTTCTTACTTTTCACCCTTCCCCTGCCCTCCCTTCAACCCCTGCATTCCTCCTTATTTACAAAGACTTTGTTTCCATTTTTTCATTTTCTCATATTAATTCCATTCCCTTCTTTCCTTTCCCCTATCCCTCACACTTCCCCTCCCCCTTTGCCCCTTTTATTCCCATTTCACATTATCTATTATACCTCTTAGTCCTTATTTACACTTTCAGTTTCTCACACTAGAGAAACTATTCAGTATTTATACATGTGTGTCCTATTTATTTCACTTAAGAGTATTGCCTCAATGTGCAAGGGATAGGAATATTGACCTTGCAATTATTAGTAATTATAACACCAAACTTTCCCTTTATACATTTTATCAATTCATCCCGTACCTATCATATATCAAGCATTTATTATCAGTTTAATACTTTTTTAATGTGGCTATGCCAGTAAAATTCAACTCAGATGATAATTCTGAGTCACAGAGAACTACTTGCTCTACATAACAGGCATAATACTAAATGGAAGCCTCATGACTCAAAACTAATTTTTTTGTGCCTGTGATAACCTTTTTCATTGTTTCTTGACCATCAAAAACATTTAAGCACAGGGCATACATTGATACATGTAAGCCACATTATTAAACTCCTTCCAATATCTTCAAATGAATGAATTCAATTCCTGGCTTCATGTCTCCTCTGGAGATTAAATAGAATGATTTCAGGATGCAGACAGGTTTGAAGGTATCTTGGAATGGTGCAGGCAAGAGAGGGATCTGTGCTGAATTTCCATGTACCTACTCTCTCTGTGTTATGTATCTGTGATCTACAGTTTTCCTTTCTATAGTTGATGCAACCAATGCCAACCATACTTCTCCTTTGTGAGTACTGAGAATCTCAGTAGAAGAGAGTACAATGACACAGGTGTCCTCCTGGACTGACAGGGGAGTGAATTGACTACTTAGATTGTGAAGACAAAACACAACCTACCAATGTGTCCTGGCAAGGTGCCCGGTAATCAGGCAGATCAATTGAAGTAAGGCATCACTTTTTCTATGTAACAACTCAGTACAAGTTACATAAAAATGTTACATTCCTTCTTTTTCTTCAAAATACTAACAGAGGTGGCACTTATAATTTTGAGAAGACTACACAGATGAAGAGAAACAGACTATGCAGAACTCATAGTTCAGACAGTGGCAATTAAGAACCACTTAAGAATGTTTCATGATGTTGTGTTTTGGGATTTTTTACACAGGGCCTCCCTGTGTAGTTTGGGCTGTCCTTCAACTAACTATATAGCCCAGGCTGGCTTCAAACTCATGGTGATCCTCTCTTACCTCTGCCTCCCATGTAATGGGATTATAGGCTTGCACCATCATACTCACCTTGCTTGACAATGTTATGGTTGCTCTCACCCCCTTCCTTCTACTTACTATCACATTTATAATCCTTTAATGTTATTAGAAAACAGGTTAGAGGAGCTCATTTTCTGGTGATAATAGATGTCAGATGTCCATGGAAAATAATTTTTGGAATTCTCACCATTGCTTCCCAGTCCTAATAGTTGAAATTTTGTACATTGGTATCCTGCCATCTGGCTACATAAAATGTCATGTGTGTCCTGCTGTGATTTAAACAATGTTCCTGGAAGTCCCTCCTCCTTATATTTTCTCCCACACAACTGACTGGGTGAAGCTGTGTCTCTGTTGGGTCATGATCAAGGGTTGTAGATGCAATGCTTGATAGGTGGTCAGTGAGCCTTTTAGTTCTGTTTTCAGAGTGACATGAACACAGTGTGAGACAGGTACTTCCTAACTCAGGTAATCATGGAAGGAGGAGATGCATGGCTGGCACCATCACAGAGAAGAGCTGGAGGCACGGGCTGAGTATTTTCTTTGGTTTTTGCTGATGTTGAGGAGTGACCTTCAGCCCCAACCCTTTTTCATTTTTATTCTGAAATTACCAACTTGCTCAGGTTGGGTACAAGCTGTGCATCCTCCTGCCTCAACCTCACAGATTGCTAGGACTAGACTCATGCACAAGCATGGCTAGCTGAGTATTAGTTGCTATGTGACCTTGGAGGCTCAATGCACATAGTTCATAATTACCAATACAGTGTGGATTATCACAAACTCTACAGACTTCCTAACATACTGGGTAAAGGAGAAAATGATTGTCCATAAATTATTTGGGGCACTTTCTCTACTCACGAGGAGGATCATGTGTAATATTCATCCCCTTTGTTCCTTTTTCCCTTAAAATGTCCATTTGTGTTTTTGTTGTCTGTAGTTGTAAAAGATACATAACAAAACAATTAGCTGGGGCCAGGGATTTAGCTCAGTGGTTCTGCCGCCTGCCTCCCAAGTGCAAGGACCTGAGTTCAATTCCCAGTACCAAAAAACAAAAAAAACAAAAAAAACACAATTAACCATATTAACCATCATTCAGTATCCAGTTCTGTGTCATTAACTACTTTTATGTTGTTGTGCATCCATCACCATCAACAATCTCCAGAAATTTTTCTTCTTCACAAACTGAAGCCTCAGACACAATTTTAAAACTCCCCTTCCCTGCTCCCTGAACCTGTGCTATATACTCTTCTACTAAGAAATGTGATGAGGAATTAAAATCATCAAAGGCCAGAAAAGAAAGTGACTAAGGAGGCAATGTTTACTAGTGTAGATGTTTAATTTTTGCTTCAGTTCCCTATCTTCATTCACAGTGGATTGCACAGTTCTTGAGATTAGACAGTTCTGTGGTGGAGCCTCCTCAGGACATCCTTAATATAACTGTTCCTCGGGCTGCAAGTGAAAGTATTTGGAATGGATGTGATCACAGTGTACATCACTGAGGCCACCATAGCCTTTCTGGGGAAAGATGACACAACTGAACCAAGGTACACTTGCAAGGCTGTCCCATAAAATAAGAAAAGAATAGACAAATGAGACCCACTGGTACAGAAGGCTTTATATCTCCCACCTGTTGATGGGATTCTTAGGATTGAGGAAAAAATTTTATAGGAAGAGAAGAAAATTGCAGAGATAGGAAGAAAACCAGACATTGTGCCAACAAAATACACTACAATGTTATTGGTGAAATTCTCAGAGCAGGAAAGACTAAGATGTTGAAAAGGGTCACAGGAGAAATTGGAAATTGCCACATATTTGAAGTAAATTGTAAGATGATTAAATTGTGCAGCTGTGAATCTATAAGGCTCAACAAAAAAGACAATAAAACTAAGAAGACACAGACTCAAGGGTTCATGATGATTGTGCAATGTACAGGGTGACAGATGGCCACAAACTGGTCATAGGCCATCACCGTCAGAAGCATGTCATCCATACATCTAAAAAGGATCAAAAAAGACATCTGTGTTAGGCAGCCCCCATAGGAGATGACTCTTCTGTGAGTTCAGATGCCCATAATCATCTTTGGGACCATGGTGGTGGTTAAGCAGATGTCAGCCAAGGACAGGTTGGAGAGGAAGGAGAACATGGGTACGTGGAGGTGGGAGTCAGAGCTGACAGCCAGGATGATAAGCAAGTTTCTGAGAACTGTGATCAGGTAGATGGAGAGGAACAGTTGAAAGAGAATGGGCTGCAGTCCAGGGTTATCTAAGAGACTCATGAGATGGAATTCTGCCACATGCGTTATATTTTGTGGTTTTATATTGCTTGGACAGCTTTGAAAATGAAAGGAGGGTTAGAAAATAGAAATAAATATATCACTCAGCACTATGTCTATCAGAGCTTTGTATGAAGAAATTTCTTATAAAGTCTTTACATTTGGCTGTACACTTTTGGAAATATTTCAGATTTGTCTCAAGTAGAATAGTTTCTATATTGTTTTTGTGTTATTCTCTTTATACTCTGTATACACACATTACTCACTGTAGTGAAAAATATTATGCAACAAAAAGCATTACAGGTAATACTTCTTTACTATAGTAAAGACCTCTGTTTTTTATTTTAATGTAATACAAGTAGATTTTAATAAAGAAAAAATAAAAGTCATTCTATGAAAAATTAATTTTCATAAGAAAAATTACTAGAAAATGACAATGGTAAATTCATTGTGTATCATGATCTTAAAAGAATATATTTTCATTTGCTAATCTCTTAGCTCATTTTTAATAATACTGTTGATACAAGATCTCACTTCATGCACCAGGCTGGCCTTGAACTATCCAACCTCATTCCTCAGCCTCCTAAGGACTGGATATACAACATTTATTAATACTCTATCAGAGCTAAGACTATGTTAATCAAGATTATTCAAAATAAGTTTGAGTGATCATAAACACAAAACATGATTACTTGCCAATCAAATTTTTCTAATTCTTTCAATTTCAGATTTCACTTCTTCCAGGAAATAAAGGTTAATTTAAACATGCAGATTATCTTTTAAAAAGTTATGTAATACATGTGTTACCTTTCTCTCATTGGTGAGACAAAATATCCAACACCCAAAGTTAAAGGGAGAAAGGTTTGTTTAGCTCACAGTTTGTAAAGGTGTCAGTCAACAATTGGCTGGCACCAAGGTACAGTGGCCTTGGCAAGGAGAAACAGTTCATGGCAAAGCAACAAGGGGTAACCACAGCCCTTCTATCTCTTATATCTTGTCTAAGCTAGTAAGGGCAGATAGCGAACATGCCCTTAATCCTAGTGCCCACAATCCTAGCATTTCACCATATGAGTTCCAGCATCACACATTCTAGATCCATCCACATCTTAATAAGTCCCACCTATTATTGCAAGAGGCTTTGGGGGAAAATCTAAACACAGTTATGTATTGCTAACATAACTTTTAGCTTTGGCTTTGCTGGACTTCAAATTTTTATGAATGCCCTCATAACAGTGAAGCATCAATGATCACATGTATAGTGTTAGTGTACAATGACTCTATTAATAATCGAACAAAAACAATTTTAAAGAACACTTCTTAATTTTTGATTTTATAGTGTTAATGTATCAACCTCATAAAATCATAGAAAAACGTCCTTTGTATGAAAATACTTTTCTGGTTTTTTTGCTTTTTTTTGAGGAGTTGGGTACTTAAAGTTTGTAGTTTATAGTGCCCTGGTAATACCACTTCAATTTATTTTCCTAATCATAAACACTCTTATTTACAAATGAGATTCCACAAAGTCAGGTTTCACACCCAGCCTTCTTTTCCCAGTTAGAAGCATTTCTTGTGAATCCTGCCTGTGCTAGCAAGATGTGTTGACTGTTTTCTCTACTACTAATAAGACAGGCCTCTAGACAAATGTTAAAAAAAATCTTTGATAGATTAAAAGCTTCCTGAACCTTTCCTCCTCCCTAGTCATAGTCTTCAATATTTATGTGTGTAGGGGAGAAAAGTACCTTTGCTGATATGTTGTGGACTTTGGAACTTTCACCATGGACTTATAAAATTCTTTATGATGATTTTTGTATGTTTAATGAGGTTGAGCTTTATTTGGACTTTTTCTCTTCACTAGTGAGTTACAATCTCCCCTTAAACTTTTCTCCAACTTGGAAGTTCATTTGAGAATCTCTTGTAGTCATACCACTCCTCCTTTCAGGAAGTCAGTCTGAGGCTACTTGCAACAACTGTTTTGTCTTACATTAGGGAATATAGCACTCAGTAACATGAATTTGTACTTTTACTCACCAACTAGAATATGGAATTATTTTGGTCAGCTTTTCTCTTCCTTCGTGGGTCCATAGGAAGTTGGTAAAGGTGCCTTTACTATGTAGTTTGTGGCTGCTAGGAGGACTTATGAATTTCAAATACTTAGTGAATTTAAAATGGACCCTAAAGGAGTAGCTTTTTCTTGCTGCTCATAAGAGTTGCCTAAATGACTGGGTGGACAACAGAAATTTCTCAGAGCTTTCTCTGCCCTAGGGTGCAGGACAGAATCTCTGACTTGCCATCTCTGCATGTGATCTCTTTTGCAGGAAAAGTGCACTAATTTGACTGTTGGCCTAGTTTCCTCCCTCTCAAGGAACTAGAAAGCAGTGGTTTAAATCTTTTGGTTTTCTAGCAATACTTCCTTTTATAAACATGATTGTTATGGCAGAAGTCAATTGTAACTTGTGCTTTGAGAGTGCATACTGGAGTAAGGATATGAGTCACCTGAGAAAGATACGATTGCATGCTGGTAACGAGTAGATATTCCAGTCTGGTTTTATTTTCTGGGTCTCTCTCCAGATGGTAGCTACCTACCCTGGAGTGTAATAAACCTTGTGGGATGATCTGGGGATACTCTAGGGGACACAGGTATCAAGTAGAGACTTATGGGATGTAGTATTTTTTTTCTCTTGTTTCAGATTAGGAACTCCATATCTGAATCTTGTACTCCTTTGGAATGTATTAATTCTCTACACTCATGTGTGCTATACCTACCTCCTAAAGCCTAGTATACAGGGGAAAGTACTATGATGCTATCTCACAATTAGAATTATAATGTAAAAGAGAGAAAATGGTCAAAATCATCTTATGTTGAGATTTTCTTTACATTAAGAAGTAATTCAGGCCAGGGATTTACCTCAGTGATTCCACTGCCTGTCTCCAAAGCACAAGGTCCCGAGTTCCATCCCCAGTATTAAAAAATTTTAAAAAAATAAAAATTTAAAAAAGAAGAAGTAGTTCTTGCTTGTGTTTAAATGTAAATGTGGGACATAGAAAAATGAGAAACACCTCACCCTTAAGACATTCAGTACCTCTAAGGCCAAGGCTACTCCTTGGCATATAGAACATGAGAACAAAGTTTCCAAGATAACTTTAAACCTTGACCACCAGGTGCTGAGGGTGGAGTTTCAAGGCCAGCCATAATTAAAACCTCCATGAGGTTATAGCCATTCTTAGCTAACTTGTTCAGATCCCTCAAAGACAACATCCCTTCCAGGAAGTAAATGGCAAATATGAGACTACCTGTGTTCATGTGTCTTTTTCTCTCAGTGATCTAAGGCAGATCAAATGAGACCTAAGAAAGTTTTCATATGACCCTGATATGAACATTGAAGTCTTTAGAGGATTTACTCAGACCTATGGACTATATTAGAAAAATGTAATATTGCTCTTAAATCAAATATTGATTTCTAATGAGACAAGTAATATTACAACCTGCTACTACATGTAGAGATAAATATTATCTTAATTTTGGAACCTCAAAAGGGAGGCAGCCAGGGGAATAACTGGTTCCTACTGGAACACATGAAGTTCCTATACAAAACCCCCACTGGCCTGCCAATCAGATAGGAGATTAAAATATAAAACATTGTCAGGCATGTATTCTTGAAGATGTAATATGAGAACTAAGGCCTTCAGTTAAATTGTCAACTATTTCTCAGGAAAAACATGAGGACATCCCTAGATACTGATTTGATAAAAGAAAATACTATAGTATTTCTCAAATCACTGTCTTGAAATATGTAGATGGTATAGTGTTATGTGTACACTCAGAAGATCTTTCTAGCCAAGGCACCTGCATTCTGCTAAGTTTTCTGACAGGGGTAATAATGTTTCTATTTCAAACGCACAGCGTTGCAGCCTTGGGTACAATATTTAAGCTTTATTATAGCTAAGGTAACCCAGAGTCTGAGGGATGAAAGAATAAAACCAGTTCCTTCTTTCCATAGCCCAAGACTCTAAAACAGCTAAGGACATTCTTAGAAATTACAGGCTTTTGTGGCCTTCATATAGCAGGATATAGTGAGATTGTGTGATCCATCTATCACCTTATTAAAAAACCCAAGAGACAGACACCTGGGAACTTTATTCCCAGACCACATTCCAGAAGCATTTGAAGTGCCAGCCACACTCAAAGTGCCTGCCACAGGACACTGTTTTAGTTTGTATGTTAATAAAAGGTAAGATATGGCTTTGGGAGTGTTTCTACAAGATCAGGGACCTGCTCAACAGCCTGCAGGGTATTTAAATTATAATCAGATATTAGAGATTCAGAGTAATTCATTAAAAGGGTAAACCATAAGCAATATAGTTAGAACACTTCCATTCTCTTTAAAGAGGCAAAAAAGTGGCAAAAAGACAATATTAATTGTCTTTCTACACCTGAGATGGTTAAGATTTAGTTCTTGTTCCATACTTAGTCTCCCTTCTGTCCCTTCTCCATTGCTCCGCCCCTGAGAAATAACACAGTTCTCAACAGTGTGTACTTCAAGGCAGTCCTCTGTAGCTACTGGATTTCAAGATAAAGCTTCCAGAATGGTGAGGTTCCCTCCCTAGAACCCTCCCAGAGTAAAGCTGACCTTCACTTATCTCTGGGCCATATAGAAAACTGGTCTAGGTTGAATCCTGAAACTCAAAAAAATGTAAAACTTTTAGTCCAAATTTATCTGTCTTTCAGCCCTCAGGCAAAATTAGATAATGATAACAGCTAACCCATCTCTAGCCACTTCCTTGCACCTCTAGTCTGCCAACACAGGACTGGACAAGGTAAAGTCTAAGGGACACCTTAGATTGGGCACAGAAAAAGAAAGATAGACAGGATACATCCTTCCCCTTTGTTTCTTTTCAAAATGAAAAAAAAAAAAAAGCTGTCATAGGTAGACATCTGCAGAACAACAGGTTGAAGCCTTTGCAGGCCTTCTTCTCTGACTGAAATTCATACTTAGCTCCAAAGAGTTAACCCTTGTCTCTCTTACATGCAAACCTGGCCTGAGTGGATCCTCCTGAGATAATTAAAATTACCTTTAACTGTTTGTCACTTTGGAGGCAACAACTACATGTGACTGTCAAACAATTATGGTTATCAAAGCAATAATGAGAAGCCTGTGTAGCTGGATATTTCAGTCAGATAAACTGTCATCAGCTTAGGGCCCATTTTAAAACTGTTTTTGCTTTCACAGATGTAGAAGACTTTTATTCCTTTTGATTCTTGTTACAAGAGATCTCTGTTAATTGATCTATAACCTTCTGACTAGTCTTTTTATAATTATAAACCTAAAAATTATAAAAGTTATTATGATACAACTTGGCCAAATACATCTGACTGCACTCTGGTTTATAAACAAGTTGTCTTATGTGTGTGTCTCTCTGTCTCTTCAATTTGTTACTGTGCAGCTGTTATGTTTGAGCTTTTTCTTGTTTTTTGGTATTTTCAATTTTTTAAAGATATTTGCCTGTAACTCAAGTTGGCTTATAGATAAATATAATTAAAGACATGCTTCCCCCAGGTTGCCAAATTATCCAACTGGTTTTACAAATACAGTACATATTGTTTTCTATATATAATATCTCAGGAATCTTTCATTGGTCAAAAATAATGCATTAATTGTTATGATTGGGCTCTCATAGTTCATCTAAAAATTGTTAAGACAATTAAGAAAGACTTGGGCTTAGGGAAACTACTGGACAGGACTCCTCTTGGTAAATAAAGGAATGGCTGCCTGGAATAAATTTATTCCAGCCTTTGTTCACAAAAGGGACCCCAATAATTTCCATAGCCTTGTGGGAAATACATTGCTAAATATATTACTCTGATATGTATACATTGTCACGGTCAAAGGGCAAAATTTCTGTGGGAAAAAAATAAAGTTTTTTTCAAAACATTCTTGGTACAAAAAATTAAGGGACAAAGGGTTTCATATAACTGATACTCATTGTTGTTTCATGGTCTACTAAATTTCACTCATGCCTTCTGGGTGTAAAGGTCTTCTAAGATATTGTTTATGGTAATGATCTTTTTTGGACTGAGGTATCAGCCTTTCTCTTGTGCTCCAGTTACTTGTGATAAGAGAAACATACCAAACCAACATGAAATAACCAATCAAATAATAGTTTTTCTCAAGAACTTATATGACGTATATCTTATATGTGTCACCACACTTAGGGATGCTCAGACACCAAACACTCAAAACAATGTCACACACTAAAATTAGAAGCTAGACATTATAAACTTCTAGGATACATTTATAGGGCAATATATATGTTAAATAAGAGTTTTATTTATATCATTTAATTCTTATGATCAGATGGAGGTGTCTGACTGAAAGACTATTCCTTATTAAGATGGACATGTAAGTGTTACAAAGAAAATGGCATCATGATTGTCATGCTAAAATAATGCATGTGGCACTTGATCTTAACTTTCTCTATATAATGTATAACTGTTGTCTGTTAACATTCTTCAGGGATTCAACTACTAAAACAACCATGGTCGATAAGAAATAATAGCCCTCTAACTGTGCTTTATTTCAAAAGTGCTTAATGTCCAGACAAAACTATAATAGTAACTCACTGCTCCTACTGCACTATGAATGTCACTGATCTTCTCTTCTCGGTGTTCAAGAAGTAAAGTTTGGAGACCAAAACTAGAAAGGTAACTGGGTCATGAGGAGAGCCAATATATTGGCCCTGGACCTTCAAGGGTAACAAACATCCAGGACACAAAGGAACTTTCACTACTGGATTGTACATCATTGGTAAGTCACTCAACTTCCTGAGCAGGGAAATTGTTGGGCACCAGAGGACAAATGTACCATGTGCCAAAGGAGGGTCACAAAGAGAGAAAAGTCCCAAACATTCACTGAAAGCAACATGGTCAAACAAGGCCATGACCCATCCTGATGGCTGACACTGACAGAGGAACTGAGAGGCCCTATGCATGGTTTCAACATAATGCTGAGGAGACTTAAATGACCTTGATAGCAAAAATTTCATACTGATTAACACAGGTCTCACTTTAACTTGGTTTTAAACACCCAGCAAAAAAGAAAACAAAGACATATAAAAATAATGCCATAGTAATAAAGATAGATATAAAAAGAAGCTCCAGTCACTGATCCCTTCTGGCAGTATCCAGCTCTACCAGTAGCTGACCGTGGTTATGGATCATTAGGAAAATCTATGGTAGAATCTATAAGAGCTGAATTAGAGTTTTATATTTCTCAGTGAAATTTGTTCCTCAAATTGTCTCGTATTTTCTTATAGCTAATACTAGAGCAACTTAAGACAAAGTATCAGGCTTATAGATAACCTCCATCAATGAGTCTAAGAGCTAGCAGTTTAAAATCACTGTTTCAGTTTCTAAGTGTGACTTTCTCCCCAATCTGCCCTTCCATTCTAGTGTGCTCATGCTTAGATTAAACATGTTTAATTTATTAAAAGTTTTGTTTATTCTTGCCTGGAGGCTTCCAAATTCCAGGCAGTCATACAAATTGATCCAATGATAAACACACTAGAATTCTTTTACTGGGATCTACCAGATCAACTTTGTAAACAGCTCATAACTGCTAAATTACCCAATACAACTTCTATGTTGGATTCTGAAGTGCCCTGGACCTTCTCCTTATCCTCTGTAGGAGGCTGTTACTAGTTCCTCCCAATGGAAACCCTTGTTGGCGTTAGTCATAGCAGTCCTGCTGACCTTATAATATGGCCTCTGTATTCTTAACTGTTTCTTTGGCTTTGTCCCCTCCAGACCCAAAGCTATACAGCTACCAAGATGAAAATGCCTGGTGCCTATCAAAGGCCTTTAGATAGACCCTCTGTAGAGTAACTTGGACTGCTGATCACAACAACAACCTTCTTCAGCTGGAAGTAACCAGAACAGTCTTCACCCTTTGGCCCCTCACAGCAGTTAGGGGTACTTCTTTTGAGTGGGGTATATTGCAGATAGATAAGTTAATTAGATATCTTGTAGGCAGTTAGACTGGGACAGCCCATGAAGAGCCAAAATGGAGGATAGTCAAGGAACCAACATGGAGGACAGTGAAGACACATTCATTGAAGGCCAGCATTGTAAAAGAGGAGAAACTACCACACCCATGTAGGATGAATAGCATTGCTTGATATTTTAAATAGGTATCTATCACCTGGGTGGGGGGGGGCATGGACTTAACCCAGCCTTTTAGGGAAATATCCCTGACACTCCTTACTGAAAATCCTTGTATGCTTGCTACATGACTTGTTCTCCTATTTGATCCCCATTTAATAAATATTACCTGGGTGACTGTACTTGTAATCTTATTGGTTAGTCATTGTTTTGTCCCACCTCATGCCAACCTTGTAAATTTCCATTGGGTCTTATAGTTTTGTCTCACTTTGTACCCACCTCACCATATGGCATGGCTGTATAAAACATCTTTGAAAAGTGGGGTGGGCAGGCAACCCACTTTCTGGTTCACCTTCTGAGTCTCTTAGATAGAAGTTCTCTTTCTCTCAATAAATTTTCCTACTCTTAAAAAAGAAAGAGGTAGGGAAAGGAGAGACAGAAACAACTCAAACTAATTTGTTTCCAATTTAACAGCTCAATGTGATATTTGATATTTGTCAATGCATTGTATGAATTAGGAACAGTAGGGAGAAGTAGAAATTTTTCATATTATTTTAATCATCCTTGTTCTTGGTTTCAACTCACCAACCAAAAGAAATAGACTCACAAAATGGGTCAAGAAAGAAAATCCAACAATATGCCTCATAGAAGAAACACACTTAATTCAAAAAGAAACTCATAGACTGAAAGTTAAAGGGTCGGAAACAAAACCCACATGACAGGAGCCCCCCCCCCAAAAAAAGCAGGAGCAGTTATCCCCTTTGAAGAGCAAATGGATTTCAAAGCTACCCTAATTAAGAGAGACAAAGAAGGCCACTACATCCTTCTAATGGAAACAATGCAAGAATAAGAGATGACTCTCATATATATATGTGCACCAAATATTAGTGCAACCATCTATATAAAACAAATACCAACTGACATGAAAAATCAAATAAACACTAATACAAAATAGTGGGGGACCTCAATACCCCACTGCCACAAAGAGATTGATCAACTAGACAAAAAATGAAAATGAAATATTAGAATTCAATCAAACTCTTGAACCAATGGACTTAACAGATGTTTTACAGAGTGTTCCACCCCACAAAATCAGAATACACATTCTTTTTGGATGCACACAGGTAATTCCCCAAATATATTCTCATAGACCACATACTTGTTCATAGAATATGTTTAAGTATGACCAAAGGAACTGAAGTTATCCCGTGTATATTATCAGACCATAGTATGATGAAATTAGAGATTAATACAAAAAGAAACCACAAGAATTTCATAAAAACATGGAAATTGCACAGCACACTTATGAATAATAAAAGGATCACAGAGGAAATTAAAGAAGAAATCAGACAGTTTTTACAATTAAATGACAATTCCAATACAACATATTAGAATCCATGGGACACAATGAAAGTGGTCTTAAGAGGAAAATTCATAGAAATGAATAATTACATTCGGAAAACAGTGCATGCAAATAAACAACCTAAAGCTGAACCTCAAGCTTCTAGAAAAAGAGCAGGACAAACCCAAAGCTCACACAAAGGAGGAAATTATAAAGATGAGAGCAGAAATCAATGCAATGTAGACCAAGAGAATGATATAAAAGATTTCTCAGCATTTCTAAGATCTTATTTTAACTTCCTCTCCTTTTGGTGTTGGCATTATAGATGTTGGAAACTTATGGAAATTTTTTACTAGCTTGAATAAGCCTTTAGTTCTTTTTTTCTCCAATGGTATTAGAGTGATATATAATAAAATGATTGATGCATACATATTTATTTGATACTTCTTACATATTTATTTATACCTTTTAATTAAACACTCCAGGGGCAAAAAAAGGTGTCAATATTTCAAAGTGGATTGTTGTTTTAACTGATACATAAAATTATTCAAATTTATGGGGTACAATATAAAGTTTTGATGAATTATACATTATATAATATCTAAATCAGGGTAAACATATCTATTTCTTTCAAATGCTTATCTCTTCTTTATGATAAAACCATTTGAAATGTTTTCTTTAGCATTTTAAAATGCCCATACACAGTATATTTTCACTATCTTTAGCCACTGTTCTATGCAACAGAGTACATGTGTGCTCCCATGTTTATCACAGGACTATTCACAAGTATCAAGAATTAGAGACAACCTAAGCTTCCATCTTGCTCCTATCAAACTATACCAGGGTACACTTTAATCACTCTTTCTCCATACCTCCCTCCTTGCTATTTGCTACAATCTCTGTGAACTAGCATGCTGCTCTCAACTTCCATGAGATCAATTTTTACCTTCCATATATGAATGAAGTCACATGGTATTTGATTTCTGCATCTGACTTATTTTACTTAACATAATGACTTCCAGATCCATCCTTGTTATCCCATATGACAGAATGATGTCCTTTTATGACTAAATAATATTCCACTGTGTATAGCTCCTCCGCTCATTTTTTTCATCCATTCACCCATAGATGGGTGCTTAGGTTGCCCTACTTCTGGATGGTTGTGAGTAGTTCTGCAATAAGCATGGGAGTGCAGATGTCTCTCCAACATATTGATGTCATTTCCTTTGTAGTTCTATTTTTAACTTTTATGAAAAATAGTCACACTATTTTCCACAGTAGAAAGTCTGTTTATTTCATCCTATTTCTAGAAATGACCTCCCATCACTTCTTCAACATTCTCATAGTGAAGAATCACTGGACTCTTTGCACTCAAATGGTGGAGGTTACAGAAGGGCATGAGAACCAGGAGACTCCATAAGAACCATGCTGCACTGGTAGAGGCTTAGCTGCTGCCTCTCTCATCTTCTACCAGAACTCTGCACTTAAAGCACATTAAAGTCATGTCTTTCTACTTTCTAGCATAATCTTTAATTCAGCAGAGCACCAACATCTCAACAAATATTTCCTCAAAAGAAATCAACAAGTGGACAGAATTTCCTGAACACTAGGTATGTCTACAGGAATCTCCCAGTTCCTCCTGGAATTGGTCCTGGTGGTACAGGGCTATGAGATGCCCTGCTATCTGCTACACCAGAACAGCACCTCCATCAAAATCATGCAACCCACAACAATTCCAAATCCAAATGTCCTCTGTGATCCTGATTTTTCGCCAAAGAAGGAAATCACCTAGCTCCAGAATATATTTTCTTTAGATGTATCTGTGATCTCAGCTTTTGAGCACTTTAATAAAACATGCTGCTGCTAGCTGGGTGTGATTTCTTGATTCCTTTAATCAAGAAATCACAGGCCTATGGGAGGCTGAGGCAAGGTGATCACAAGTTTGAACTCAAACTGAGCATTAGAAAATAGAAAAAGGACTGGAGCTGTAGCTCAGTGTGAAATTACTGGGTTCAACCCCAAGTACTTCTAATACTAATAACAATAATAATATTAATGAATTCTGCTTATTAGTTTCTTTCTCATGGATAAAGTGGTTTGTATGTAAATAGCAATGTCTTGAAATATTGCATTAAGTATCATATGTATAGAAGTGTGTCGAAGAAAACAAAATTTGGAGATTGCATTTACTTGATTTGAAGAGAAGTTTATTACATTCCTAATCAAAGCAGATATGGCAGAAAGTCTGCTGTTTAACTGTATGCAAATAAGTGATGGAGGAGATTTGAGACCACACCAAATGGCAGTATTTGTAGAGATAAGTATGAAAGCAAGAGGCTGTGTGTTGAGAAATTTACAATGCTTGAATCATACAAAGTGCAGTATTAATCTCAATTCATTCCATATTAGGTACAGGACATAAATACTATGATTATAGCCATGAATTTAATGTAAAAATTGACTGAAATCGGTAGATGTTTTTATATGCCTAAATCTCAACAAAGAACACAAGTCATCCAAATAAACAATGAAATATGGTGCAATAAATTAAATAAATTCAATTAAAGGAGTAAATTAAATCTTCGGTAACTATCAAATCTTTCTTAAAGAAATGGAGAACAATGGCTTATATGAAAACAAATTCAAAATAACTTCCTGGTCCTGCTGTAGTGGCACACAAGTGAATCCAAGCACTCTGGAAGCCTGAAGCAGAAGGATCACTAGTTCATAGCCAGCCTGGGAAATTCAGTTGTTTAGCAAGATGTAGCTCAGTGCAAAAGCCCTGGGTTTGATCCTCAATACTGCAAAATGAGAATAAAAAAATAGCCCCATGAAAGATGGTCAACAAGCTATAAAGTTCAGGAAAAAACATCAGGAAAGTGATGCATGAACAGAACAAGGGTATTAATAGAAATATAAATCATTAGAAAGAAATATTTTGAAGTTGAAGATTACAATTGAAATTGAAATATTCAATAGACTGTTCATAGCAAACTCTATGAAGTAGAAGGAAGAATCAGTGAACTCAAGGACAGGATAATTAAAATTATTGTATCAATTAAGCAGCAGAAAATGAAATGAAGGAAAGTGAAGATATCGTAAAAGAATTGTGGGATATCATTGAGCTGAATTCTTTTATTATGGAAGTTCCAAAAGGAGGAAAGAGAGGGCCGGGGATTTAGCTCAGAGGTTCTGCTGCCTGCTTCACAAGCACAAGGACCCGAGTTCGATTCCCAGTACCAAAAAAAAAAAAAAAGGAGGAAAGAGAGAGAGAGAGAGAGAGAGAGAGAGAGAATCAGAGAAACAATTTTTTGAAAATAATAAAACTTGAAAATTCTCAAACTTAAAGAACTGGAAATACATGTTCAAAACTCTGAATAAACTTCAAATATGATACATTCAAAGACAATCACCTTTACCCATGTTAAAGATCACAAGTTCAAGGACAGCCTGGGCAACTTACTGAGCCTCTGTCTCAAAATAAAAGATTTAATAGACTGGTAATATACCTGCCAAAAAGATGTAAATTTTATTTATTTGCTTAGAATTATTTTCTTTGTTAGCACAGGTTTTTAGGACAAATGTTTACATTCTTTGTGTAGAGTTGGTACATGTTCATAATACATCTTACTTCTTTTCATCCCCATTTCCCTTCCCCAAACCCCCCTCCATCCATTCCTTCATCATCTTCATTTTTGTACGTTTCCAGTACACAATGTTTACATTACTTTTGCGGAGTTGGTACATGTACATAACATATTTAATTCCTTTTTGAATCCCCATTCTCTCCCTACTTCCAGTCTCCTTCCATCTTTTGTTCCTCTTCCACTTTCAGAAAGATCTATTCCCCTACTCCCTGTCAGCTACATTTTATTTCACTCTGTATTTATACTTTGAATTTTTCATATGAGAAACCATGTGATATTTAAACTTGTGTGCCTGATTTAACTTACTATTATGGTCTCAAGGTGCACCCATTTTCCCACAAATGAGTCAAACTTATTTTAATAGCAGAGTAGTGCTCCATTGTGTATGAATATCACATTTTCTTTGTCCATTAATCTGTTGATGGACACACAGATAGGCCTCTTCAAAGATTTAGCTATTATGAATTGTGCTGCTATAAATATGGGGGTGCACATATCACTATAATATGATGTCTTCAGCTCTTTCAAGAAGATATTTACATTAAGTGTGTTTTTAAAAGACTTTTTTATCTTTCTAGTGTGCTTGGATCATTAACAATAAGGTACAGAAGGCCTCATAAGTATGATAGGATTTAGAAATGTTCAAACGCAGTGAATACAGAATGCTCCAACATTCTCATTAAAGACAGGTCAAAAAACCAATATTTAGATATGAAACACAAAGGAGAGTGAAAGCCACAAGAGCTACAAAATGCAGTGATGAATGAGGTGGGATTTTCCTGTCTTTACAACATGCGCTGCAAATGAGATCAGAATGTCTTTCTTAGGAGCCCCCACATAGCTTTCTCGATGTCTCTGTTTCTTAGGCTATAGATGAATAGGTTAAGCATGCTGGGGGGTGGATACAGTATCGAGGCCACCACAAACTTCCTTGGAGAAAGTGATACAGCTGAACTGAGATAAACCCCAATACCTGTCTCACAAAATAAGCAAACCACTGAGAGGTGACACCCACAGGTGGAGAAGGTTTTGATGGGACTCTTAGAATGGATTAAACAATTTTATGGTAAGAGAAAAGGATCACTTAATGGGAGAAAAGGATCACTTAATGGGAGAAAAAGTCAGAGATGGCACCAACAAAGTCCATGACTATATTATTGGCGAAGGTGTCAGAACAGGCAGGGTTGGGGAGTTCTGTAGGGTCACAAAAAAAATGAGAAACTTCCACATTCTTAAAGTAGGTAAATTGTAACATGGTTGAATTATGCATCTGGGAGACCAAAAAGCCGATAAGAACTGACATTAAAATGAACAAACCATAGAGGCAAGTGTTCGTAATGACCTGATAATGCAAGAGGTGACAGATGGCCACAGAGCTGTCATAAGACATCACACTTAGAGGTAGATTATCTAAACATCCAAACAGCATTTTTTAAAAATTCTGTGTCAGGCAGCCTGCGTAGGAGTTGACTCTGTTGTCAGTTTGGATATCCATGACCTTGGGAAAGTAGTAGAGGTGAAACTGATATGAACCAAGGACAGGTTAGAGAAGAAGAAATAGATTATGGTGTGGAGGTGCAAGTCAGAGCTGATGTCTAGTGTGATGAGCAAGATCCTGAGCACTGTGACCAGGCATATGGACAGAAACAATCCAAAGAGAAAGGGCTGCAGGTCTGAATCCTCTGAAAGATTCATGAGATGGAATTCTGAGACCTGTGTTATATTTTGTGTCTTTATATTGCTTGGAGACCTTTTGGAAAATAAAAGTCATTTTAAAAAGGACATAATTTAACCACTTAACAGTTCACCCAAGTGTCAGTTGGAGATCACATTTGTTTATATTACATAACTTGAATATTGTAATATAAGTCTAAAAATATGTTAGAATCAATATAAAGTGTATAAACTGTATGTTAAAATTATTACACATTAACAAAACAGAAGAGAACAATTATAATTGCAATTCTCATTTGTGTAGTTGGTTAGGGGGTTATAGTTGATATATATAACTTCATTTTTCTACTACCCAATCTGTATTCCCTTGGCCATCAGCAAATACATCAGCAGGTCTCTTTCTTATACTAGTAGGGTGGCCTGTACCTTTGTTACTGAAGGTTCTTGACCATTTGTCATCCTATTTCCTGTTGATCTTAAAACAGGGCATGTTAATAGCAGGAGGTGACTTAAGGTTTCTCTTACACTTCTTTGTTTCCTTCACTGTGGAGTAATATTCCAATTTCTCCATGAGAGTTTGAATCATTTATCCCTGCCAACACCATAATTCCTTTTTCTGCTTGTTTATTCAGAAGCATGAAGAGCACAAAATGATCAGGGTGAAGTCTTAGGCTCAGGTTCAAAGGTTCATTGTTGTGCTTTCTGGTACAAAGTCCTCCAAAAATATGACTTCTAGGACAACAGAGCATAAAGTCATGAGAATAGGAAGCAAAAATCTTGCTAGCGGGTCACTAGGTGCTCTTTATCATGGAAATGTCTTATTGATCCATCAATTTTGAAAGATAATTTCACAGGATATATATCAGTCTAAGTTGGAAATTGTTTTGTTTAGGGCTTGAAATACTTTATTCCAAGCTCTTCTTGCCTTTAAGTTTTGTGCTGAGAAGTCTACTATAATTCTAATGGGCCTTTATAAATGAGTCAAAGTTTTTCTCTAACAGATTTTAAGATTCTATTTTTTTGCTAGATTTGTGGCATTTTAAATACTACATGACATGGAATGTTTTTTTTTTCTGATCATGACTTGCTATGTAGTTCAGGGTCTCACTATGTAGTTCAGGATGGCCTTGAACTCAATATGTAGGACAGGCTAGCCTGAAACTCATGGTGATATTCCTACCTCAGCCCCCTCAGTGCTGGGATTGTAGGCATGTACAACAACTGTCTCTTCCAGTGTAAGCTCTTGACTTCTTTGTCAAAGTTCAGATGACTTAGTATGTTTGGAATATTTTTATTATCTTTTATTCTGTCCCATTGACTTGCATATCCTTTGTTTTCCAGTCCAATTTGTTTTTATTACTTTAGTTTAATAATATAGCTTGAAAAGTGGGATATTGATGCCTCGTGCTTTGTGTTTGTTTTTCCCCCCAGATGGCTTTTGCTATTCTGGATTTCTCTGGTTCTACAGAAATTTTCACAGAGTATATTGTTGTGGTGGTACTTGTTGTTCTGTGAAGAATGCTGTTGCTATTTTAATTGAGATTGCATTAAATCTATATAGCAGTTTTGGTAGTATGACAGTTTTGACACCATTCTTTCTTCCTATGCAGGGATAGGGAATGTCTTTCTATTTTCTGATGTCTTCTTCAGTATCTTTTTTGAGAACACTGCACTTTTTCACAATTCCTTTAGTGATTATTTCTTTCTTTTCCCTTCCTTTCCTCATTTCCTTTTTCCTTCCTTTCATTTATTCTCTTTCTCGTATGTCACACATGCTGAGAAGATGGTTGTAATTCTCTATTTTAAATTAAGTAGTATAAACACAGTGGTGTGCAGAGATTTACATCCATTCTCCATACTGCAGCAGAACATCATACAACACTAAAATGTGTGTTTCCTGATGCCAACTGTCATACTTACTGGGGTGATTTAGAATGTTATTTTCAACATCATATAAGATTTGTTATTAGTTATCTTTAAAACATTATTACTCATTGGACCTGTATGATATTTTGATATCTATGTTAAGAAAAAGAAGATTCACATGAACATGACTAATTTATATGATAATTACTGATATTTTTTGAGACAAATTATGTAGGTGATTAATAGTAAAATGGCACATGCATCAATTATGAAAGTCAGGCAACTATTCTTTCCCAATATTGGATAGAAATTCTCTCTTGAATGTTATGGAGAAAGAATTTTGCAGAGATTTATCAAAATAAAGTAACAAACTAAATTATATCCATCAGGCAATGTTATGGGTCAGTTAAAGAATTTGAAGCATGCCTGTATGCATTTCAAAGAGAGTTGAATCTGCATGCAAGAAGCATGGTAATGTACAGAACTTAAATGAACTTTAGGTGCTTGGGGGCAAGATACAGTACATATATAAATATTGATGTGTAAACATAGCAAGGAAAATCTACCCACCAGATTCCTAACAGTAATTGCCTTTATGAAAGTGGTATGTAGGAGAATGGAATCATGCAGACTGGAACAACTCATATTTCAGAGGAAATTATTCAAATCATGATAAATATTAGTTATGAAGCAACTATTAAATGTTTATACTTTCAAATTTAATTGGTTTTTTAACAATGATAACGTGCAAAATCAACTCACTGTTTCTAAAGGCCAGGACCTATTTAGTGAGTGGGTCTCAATTTTGACTTAATAAAAGAAAACAAAGAATTTCAGATGCAGGTATTTTGATTAAAATAATTTTGGGTTTATGCCATAGTATATGGATACACCATGTCACATAAATTTTTGTGGTTTTTTTGGTACCGGGGATCGAACTTGGGTCCTTGTGCTTGTGAGGCAGGCGGCAGAACCACTGAGCTAAATCCCCAACCTGATATCACATAAATTGATAAGATTGAGAATCAATATTCTGTTCAATTTGAATAATTTTTTCATTTTTGAAAACAATATTTAAAATAATTATTTTGCCCATATTACCAATGGCAAAACTGCTTGCCTGTTTTTATCCATAAACTTAAGGACTTTTATATTTCACAAATATTCCCAATTAAATCAAATTAAGAGCTGACAAAATAAAGAACCCTAGTACTAACACACTGCTAAATCCAGCTCTTACTAAAATCAATACACAATGAAAGAGTGAATGAATAGAAAGAAAACATAAAAATACATTGTGTTGACAGCATGCTGTAATGCAAAAGGAAAAAAGGGAGGTGGGGTATTTGAGAGTCTATGAGAGGGGAAGTGAATAAAAATAAAAAGGAGGAAGGAATTGAAATGAAACACCAAAGAGAGTACAAGAAGATTGGCATAGATTTATTACAAAACCAAGTACATAACTGTTAACCTTATGAAACAATGCTTGAAATCACAAAATCTAGTGTAGATTGGTATTAGCAATTGCTCACATTCCTATATTCTATCACACAACACCTTTCTTAGCTCTTTCCAAAGCAATTTCAGATGATAGGAGAAAAAAAGGCACACACAAAAAGACCAAATAAAGAGTCCTTTCAAAAATCTAGTATAATTTTTCAGTTTTTTAAATGGAAATACACTGAATTTATATAATGTTTAGTGTTTTAAAACAATGTGAATGTAATTAAAGTCATTAAAGTGCATACTTAATGTGGCTAAATTGTGAGGTTTTTGTTAAGTGTACATGATTATAAAATTAAATAAATGTAGACAGACATTTAGAAATCACACATAAATGACAAGTGATTCCGACACAACAGGTTTACCTGAGTAAAGGTAGAAACTCTGGACATTTATTTTCCTGTAGAGATTGGTGTGGCATGCACCATTGTGGCTAACTATGTGCCTGTGAATGGAATCTAGGTTGTGCCTCGAACCCTTAAGTTTGATGACTACATCACTTCATGCCTGTGTCTCAGCTTCCACAGTTGTCTGCATCAGGAAGCTCCTACCTGACTTTGCATTAATTTCAGTATTGAGGACAGAGACTGAGGCTTCATTGGGCAAAAGACTTGGCAGGGTCTTTGGATCTGCTCTCCTTGACTATGACCCAACAGAGAAATAACATCAGCCAGTAAGTGCAGAGGTAACTCATTGATGTGGGAAGGATCCTTGAAGTGTTGCTTCCTTATCATAAGCACAAACATGACAGGTAGCCAGATGGGAAGGAACAAATATGAAAAATATCAGGTATGAGGAATGGAAATTTTATATTCTTGGCTTTGGTGAGGAAAGCAGAATTATTAATTCAAATTTGTTTTCTTCACACCCCATTTCTACTTGATATTGGAGTCTTTCCTATAGTAGTAAAAATATGCCATTCTGTAGTGCTTCTCATGTTCTCCAAAAGGAGGAAGAAGATGATAATAAAGATGCTGAAGTGTAGGATAGTAGCAATTATTAACCTATTTTGAGGGCTTGCTATAGTCTAGGCAGTGAGCAATGTGTTCTATGCAGCCGGTTTCATTTCATGTGCTTTGTCTTCCTGGAATTTTAAGTGTGCACATAGTTACTGCTTACAGAAAATGGAAAGGACGGTCATCTAAATGAAAATGGCAATAAGTTATTAAGTAGAAAAATGTTAAGTCACATTTGAATTGGACTGTGTGATTATAGAAACAGGGAAGCACATGAAGTGTAATCCTGGCAGGCTGTTCCCTTAACAGTACTACCAACCATCTCACTTCCTGCTCACTCCAGGAAGAGGCCCTTGCTCACTTCACTCTTCCTTTTTTGGAGGTTCCTGATAGATCCCAGAGCAGTGCATGGCACCTGCTACATCCACCAGAGGTTGGACAGATACAGATCACAGGCAAAGATCATAAAGTGTACACTTGATAATTCACATTACTTTCCAGTCACCACTGCAAATATTCTTGCAGATTCATTCTTCCACACAAACTCAAATGGAGCTATGTCAAGGCTCCCTTTTATTTCCATTTAGGATATGAGTTAAAATATAACTCACATGCCCCCTGTGATTAAGAACTCTGAACAACTACTTCGATTTTTTGTGGGTTGGGAAACAATGAAAATATTTAGTGCATTGGACAGCATCTCTCAATTTAATTTTTAATTTGTTCAAGTCTATTTCCTGTTTCTTTGGAGCAGTGAAAGTTTAAAAATTCTCTGAGGTGTTATTGTCATTAGTGTTGATTTCTAGTTGCAGCAACTGAACAAAGGATTATGCAGGTATGGAGTGTTCCCATATGGATTAATTGTGCATAAAATTAGAGCAAAATAAAATTTTGTTATTATAACTAATTTTAAGGATGATATTTATGCCAATTATGTCCTCTGAACTAAATTACTCTTTTCCTACTTCTGTAGCCGGACATTTTCCTTTTGTCTCTGTGTATTTATGTGCATATATTTGGAGAGGAATCATGTACAGTCCTTTACATCTTTACTGATTCCCTAGAGCCTAATACTTGTTTGGCAAGAAGAGGCGTGAAAAATAAAAACATCTCTTAAACATTGAATGGACACTTCCTCAGGTCAAAATGCTTGTCTTTATTCAGCAAGATGTGAAGATGTTTGGCACATTCCTATCTTCATGTTCTTTCTTTTCACAACCGTTCTATAGATGAAGAGAGAAAATAATAGTTGTCTTTCTCTCTGTCATGGACATGTGGTCCTGTAAACCATTTTATTGCATCTATATCCATTATTCAAAAATACATCAGAGATATTCATAATAGGTTTAAAAAGGCACAAAGAGAAGGGAGCAAGTGAATGTATGCCTCACTCTAAGATGAATTATAGAAGTTCATATCACTCTAGGCTGTGGTGCCATTGGAATACAGTTACTGTATTCATCAATAAAGTTCTTACTAACATAATGATGTAATTCTTTATTTTAAAACAAAATCTTACAATGACTGCCTACTTGTATTCCAAACTTCCTTTAGTAACCACACACACATGAAGATGAGTGCTACTCTCTTTATTTTCCTCAAGCAGTATGAGCATGGAGAGTTAGTATATGTGCTGCCAAAGTGAGCACAAGTATGGAGAGTTAGACAGATTCACACACATGGTGCATGTTTCAACAGGTCAATGACATGGGACTGAACTGTTAATTTCCCAAGTTCCATTCCAGGGCAGAGTCTCATTCACTGCAGCAAAATGGATATGTTATTTATCTAAGATAAAATTTCTTCATGTGTCATCCTACAGACTTAATTAATGGACAGAGTCCAGGGATATTTTGAAGTTTTACCTCAATATCAAGACTTCGGAAGTGATTAAGACTGATGTTTTTGGGAAAAAAATAGTAAGATATTTCATATATTATTCCTTGGAAATCAAAGTATTTCCAACCAATATACTATACTGTATACAAATATTAACTTGTTTGATGGGAAGAGAGGCAGAAGAACTTTAAACAGACTGTCATAATAATAAACTCACAATTCATATGAAGTTTCTCCAGGTAATGATTTTCATTAGTTAATGAAGACTGAAAACCTTCTGTGTGTGAAAATTCTCTATTTTAGAAGCAATAAGTTCTGTGTTGTACACGACTTATGTGAGCTTTAGGTACTTTTTAAGGTAAGTTTCTAAAATAAACTGTGGATTCATAAATTAGTATTGACCTGATAGCTTTGATGGGGAAATCTACTCATGAAATGCATGACATCAAATTCCTTGGAGCACAGATTGTAAGAAAATAGAATTATAGTGAGATACCAACAATTTAAATTTCATAGGTTGTGGTTCAAATCTCTAAAAATATTAGTTGTGATTGAAATATTAATGTATCTTTAAATATAAACATATAGAGTGGTAATATTATTTTCTGACAGGAAATATTCTAAAATAGTGGTTCTCAACTCTAAGGTAAATGAGAGATCAAAAAACTCAAAATATAGGTAGTCTGATAAGTGTATTCGTGTCAGTCTAGATTGTGTGGATATGCAAATATATCTCCAGGATATATGCATATATTACAGTCACCCGAGATTCAAATCAAATATTTTCAAACACTTTCTTACACCAACTATATAAGGTAGGTTATTATTATTCCAATTTTACAAATAAGAGGCAATTACATTATTTACCGGTATGTTTAAACTATTTCATGTGCTTTTTATTTTGTAGGTGAGTTTCAGATGTGATAACATTATTTCAAGTACCCCTATTTAGTTTTTTTCACAAGTGAATTATAGTGTGGCCTGAAAAACAAAGTGTCTAATTTTCTTCCAGTTAACTAAACTAAGAAAAATGTAAACCATATATCTTGAAAGATTGATATGAAAACTCTGTCAATTAGAATTAGCAAGGTTTAACATTAGCCTGTGCCTTGGAATTTTTCTTGTTTCTAATTCAACTACTATTTTTGATTAGAAAAATAATTAAGCATATTAGCATGCTCGTAAAAAATATGGGATCAAGAAAAAGAAAAAAGCACAGTCTTACATGGTGGATATTTAATGATATTGTAGAAAGTGATAAAAGAAAGCTGTATAAAATTTAAGATGTCAAAAATGCTTCTTATAGCATACTATTCCCAATCATTGACAAATACAGTATGCACTAATGCCACATCCATAAGTATTATGTCATAAAATTTTACGCATGCATTTAAACTTGTTTATTCAAATTTGAGTTCACCATGGATGAGAATAGGAGTTACATATTAAATAAATCATAAGCATCAGTGGCTGGAGCAGATCTAACATCCTTGAGAAATGAACATCTGAAAAAGAAAGAATGATCCAAAATCCCTGGGAGAAACCTGACTGGCTCAACACTATGTATTTCTATCATGAATAATTAACTTTAAGGTTCAGACCATGCAAACCTAGACATGGTACTAATTATAAATAACTTAGGTAAAGGGATTTGTACCATTTTTAAGAATAAGGTATATTTGAATGCTTCTTAATTTACTTTAATAAGATCATCTATTCAGTTTTAAGCATTATGAGTATTTTACTGGGATCATAGAATTGTGAACTCTCATGTTCTAACTTTGTAAACTAGAATGCAAAGTAGGAGTGTATAGAATGACATAGATAATGGATAACTTTCTAATGAAGAGATTTTGAGAATAGGGTTTTCACAATGGAGCAATAGGTCTAAAGGTTGTACACACCACATGGGAATACTTTGCCTGCAATATACATTTATTATATAGAGAGATACTTGTGTGCTGTTTATTGCTTATATTTATTCCAGTGAATGTATGAAAAGTTATTCAAGCATTATGGAAACATATAATCTAATTGCTATTTCAGAATTCCATCTCATTGGTTTCTCAGAGGACCCAGATTTGCAGCCTGTCCTCCTTGAACTCTTTCTGTTCATGTGACTGGTCACAGTGCTTGGGAACTTGCTCATCATCCTGGCCATCAACTCTGACTCCCACCTCAAAACCCCATGTACTTCTTCCTCTCCAACTTTTTTTAAGGATTAAATTACCAAACAGTACACTTGAAATTCTTCCTGAGTAAAGGAAGAACCCAGTACATTTTGTGAACATTCATTTTCACTTTTTTCATCAACTTCCATTTAATTTCAGAAGTTAGAGATGGCAATAACATGGTTCAATTTAGGCAGATATTAATGGTGGGCACTGAGCCTCAGTGGTCATAAAATAATCCATACTCATCCAATCCTCCAGTCTTTCATTGTGATTGTTCCATTCCAGTTGGCACCACTGCTACATCTCCTCCTTCAAGGTGTTCTGAAATCAAAAGCCCATATGTGACATGGTTGATTCCTTGAGTTGACTAAGAGCTGTCTGTGGTACTCAGGCAGGTGAGTAATGTGGGATTCATAGTTTTGGACATTATGCTGTAGACCCACAGCCTTACTCAATAAGCGTTGAAGGAGAGGATGAATGGAGAAAGGACTACTGTACCCATTGTTTCCCATCATGAATACATACATGAAAATGGATAGTGAGATGGGCTGATTGGATTGTCCGGTTTTAGCTGTGAATGCTTCAAAGTTTATACATGATTTTCATGGAGGACTAAACATTTCAGTCATTTTTTGTTTATTGCCACACTGGTCCTGCTCCCCATAGATTATCTAATCCATGATAAATTTCTATGTCTGTACACTGCTTACTCAGCACCTCAAAAGAATTATGAGTGTAAAGATGAGGATGATCACGGCATTGTGAAAGAATATTGAGGGATTTGTAAATGACAGCATCTTGCTTCTGTGTTCCTGTAAATTGTTTCATTTTATCTGTAAAATATTTCTCAAGGATAATCTCTTACATCATTTTATTTAAAATTAAAATACAGCACAACATTTTTATGTAATCAATTACAGGGTATTGGGTAGAAAAGAAGGAAGATGTGTTTACATAAGGCTGTATAATAACACACAGTGGGCATCTTGCCAGGTGAATCCCACACATGGTTCCTTTGACAATCCAAACACCCAACTCTGTTCACTGTCTCTCCAGAAAGGGACCTCTTTGTCACTGTGCTATACTCTTTGGAGTCCAAAATGGATCACAGGAGAAAGGAGGGGTGACACCTACTGCATCCACTCTAGGGAGGATTTCTGAGATCAGAGACAAACATCAAAAGTAGAGAAGGTCCACAGTGATTTGAACTGACCTCATTCTTGTTCTGAACTCCAGGCTTTTCTAGAATCCTTCCCCATGCTCCTCCAATCTTTTATTAATTCTTCTCAATCTTGAGAAGAGAAATCAACTCAGGGTTTGATTTCATTCCTGCCAAGAAAGATGGAAAGAGTTCAACATTCCTCATACAGCACTGTGATATAGACCTCTAAACAACTGCTGGAAATATTCTGATGGTCCGGAAACATAGGAAAAGGTTTGTGGATCAAGTGGAGGGACTGACAACTCAATTTCAAATCCTGTCACCATCCTTTATTTCTGTAACATACAGCAAGTTATTCATAACTCTGAGACTCAGTATTATCGTTATAGTTGACTTCTAGTCAGAACAAATGTATTGAGTATGGGTCAAATAGATAACAAATGCTCCTTCTGTTATTAATAGGGAATAGATGTATAATATGAGTCTAAATGAGATTTAGATATTATTAATAAAACTAATGATAAAATACTCAGTTTCACACCATTCAAACCAAATGACCGGGATCTGCAGTTGTATTCATTTGTCTACTTGGGACTGTTTTTTTTTGTATTTGGATCACGATATGCAAGTATTTGGAAAAGACTGACTGATTTTCTCATTCATCAGATCCTGTCTAATTCCTTGTATGCAGGAGAAATTAAAAGTAAAATTCTCTATTAAACTTTGAAAAGACCCTTCCTTGGTTCACAATAAGTGAACACAATCACTGTAGCTACTACAAACTCATACTTTCCTATCTGCACTTTCATCTCTGTTAGGAATATCCCATGGAGCTAGAGATAAGGTAAAAGAGCTCTTGTTTGTGGCTACATTATGGACACATGGTGCCTGAATCTTCATTTAGAAATGGCCAACATTAAATTATTCAAAGATCATGACATGATTTTTCTGGGTGTAAAATTAACATTTCTATAAAGAGAAGGGGATAATATTGTGAATGAGGTTGAGGAATGTTTTAGTGTTTTGCATCCTTTCACACCCCAGTGCCTGTTCACTCTTTTATCTAACAATAAACATGCCACCTGTATGAAGATAGAGCCCTCTATTTGAACAAAAACCACAATAACTAAATATTTAAATTCCAAATTTTTTTTAAAGGTACCAGTGTTTTGAAGCTGGGTAATTCTATCAATATTTCCAACATGCAGTAACAGCTGAGAGCGTTGAATAGATTTACACACTGTACATTTAGTAATAGGACAATGGTACACATCTAAAATATTAATTTCCTAACTCTTATTCCAGATTCCAATTTTCTCTAATTGAGCCGAGTGAAAATGTTGCCTATTGAAGATGAGATATCTTGCTCAGTAATCACTCAAGGATTATTACTAGACAAAACTTATTGTTTTTTTCAGAAAAATGCAAGTGATCAATAGTAAAATTGAGTATACCTCAGTTGTTGGACTTCAAACATACAGTCTCCAACCACTTACTATCTGGAAATTGTCTCTTGTATGATTTGCTGAAAAGCATAAGAATTTTGAAAGAATAGTGTCATAACAATGAACTATCAAATTACATCACATCCTTTTATCTAGTAAAGCAGTGGATCAGTGAAAACATTTAAAGTGGCTGTACTTCAAGATAGCTTTAAACCTACATGTGTATGTAATGACCATATTTCAGGGCCATAGTTGTTGTGTTCTTCACTATTTAGAAGATCATTGTGTAACCTTAATGCAAATTATTAAGAAAAGTATTTGTTATCACTAAATCCATATTAAGTATTTATTAGGTGTGTGTAATAGTCAACTATTGTGTCAACTTGAGTAAGAAATGGCCAAGTGATTTGGATAGCACAGTTCATGGTGTGACTGAATGGATTTACTGGAAAGAAAAGACCCACCCTTTGTGTAAGAGAAATTATCCAATAGCATGAATGGAATAAAATAGGAAAGAATAAGGAAGACTCACTGTCTCTTTGAAGGAGTGCCAGTCTTTCCCTTCTATTAAAGCTGATTTTTTTATGATCACTGACTAATACAGATTTTGAACCAGAATTGCTCTAAAGAAACAAAATTGTAATAATGAACTTCTTTAATGGCTTTAGTGATTCCTGGAGTTGACTCTCTAATTTGATGAGACCAAAAGATGCCACATTCTCTCCTTCTGATAATGTGCATAGTACTGATTCTCCTTGGTATAAACTTTTTAAAGTAATACACCATGTAGATTTATTTCATTATCCTAATTCACTACTTGAGAAATGTAAGGAATCCAGTGTCCCCATACATTACACTTTAGAACGTTTTTTGGCGGAGGGTGAAATCTAATGAGGCTGACTCATTGGTCTTAGCAACTCTGGGCATACTAGTGGAGGAAAATAATAGGCTCAAAACATGCATAAAATGTTAAATATTCTAAATATGAGAACAAATTAATAAAGAAAAATAAGGAACTCAAAGATTCAAATTCCTACCTCCATATATACATAATCTCAAAATTTCTAAGTGTGTCCTAAAAGAGACTATTTCCTCCTTTAGCCACAAGGCTAAGATTGCAGAAACCCAAATACAGGCCATCATAATTCAATTGGCTGAACTCTAGCATAAATTTAATGCTAAGCCTCAAAGGACATCTGAAGTGAAGGTAAAGACACTAATGGGAAAAGAATGGGATCCCATAAATTGGGGTGATGTTTGGGAGGATGCTGAGGAGGCTGGGAAATTAAGCTCTTAGGTTCTAGTGAAGTTATTATGCCAGAGGAAGAGATTTCCCCACCCACAGAAGTGTAAGCTTCCTCAACCCCACTTTTCTCCTACATCTGAGGAAATTAACTCTGTGCTGAACAAGCATGACAGTGCCTACCCTCCTCAGCACCCACCCTCACCACTGACTTTTGCACCTAGACTTTTCAGCATGCTTAAATCACAGAAGACTCATAAAATGATGCCCATCGTATAACTCATGAGGAAATCCATTAAACTCCAAAAGAATTTTTTGAGTTTTCTAACTCTTATAAGCAGAGACCTAATGAACAAGTATAACTATGGGAATGGATTTTAAAGATGTAGGGTAATGTTGGCAAGAAAACATAGATTTCAATCAGTCTTAGTCTTCTGATGGTGGCACATTAAGTAGAGATTTTTTTTAAAAAATGTTATACAGCCCATGGGGTTTTTAAAGAAAATGTATTAATGTTTTATTTTCCTGCTTGGAAAAAATATGGATCAAAAGATGAATCACTGTGAGTAATTAGAGATGGCTGATGTTCTTTGGTCTATTGTTGATGGGGGGATTAAAAAGCTCAGCAAAATGAGAATGCTGGAGTGGGTTGGGTATGATAAACCTAATGCTCCAAACGGGGATGATGTAGAAAATGTGCCTTTCACCAATACCCTGAGAAAGAGATTCATAAGAGGGGAACCAACATCCCTGAAGAGCCCTGTCATTGCTCTTCTCTGTATGTCAGACCTGATGTTAGGGATAACAGTCACTCAATTGTGCAACTTAAGAATAATGTCTTTAATTGGATCCTAGAGTGGCAGGGGTCAATCAGCACCAATCAACTCACAAAGACAAGGTACACGTATTTAGTATAACGGACAGATGAAGCAGAACAATGATGGGAATGGTCAGCCACATACAGATGTATGGTGTTTACTGACTAACCATGGCATTCCCAAAAGTGAAACAGACAGAAAGCCTACATAATTTTTACTAGATTTATATAATGAAGAAAATTTAAGGGCAAATGAGCAGAAATGTACCTCAAATTGTGGCAACACTGAATCACAGCCTCCTCAAAAAATTCCCAGATTTCAGCCACTGTTTAGACCAAGGATACATTGAATAAAGGGGTGGCAATGTCCCCTTGAGGAAGGACCCTGGTGGACTATCACAAATTTATATGGTCAGTCTTTCACACATCCTTCCCCAGATTGACATATGGACTTTTACCAGGGTATCTGTGCACTGGGGAAAGGTAAATGAGTAGATATTTTGGGGTCTGCTGAACAAGGGTTCTAAACTAAAGCTGAGCCCAGGGGATCCAAGATATCTTTTGGGCTTGCAGTAAGAGTAGGAGCCCATGCAGATTGGTGATCAGTGCAGTTTTAGCAAGTATTAGTGGTCCAGTAGGTATACAAATCCATCTTGTAGTTATTCTGCCATTCCAGAATGCATAATTGGGGAAGACATGCTTAATACTTGGCAGTATCCACACAGTGGTTCCCAACCTGTAGTGCAAGAGCTATCATGTGTGAAAAGGCATAATGGAAGCCATTAGAGTTGTCTTTATCTAGTAAAATAGGAAGCCAAACAATATCATATTCTTTGAGAGATTACAGAGATTAGTGGCATTATCAAAGACTTGAAAAGTTTAGAGGTTGTTGTCCTCACCACATCTCAATTTAATTATCATATTTGGCCTATGTATGAAACAAATGGGTGTCTTAGAGAATGACTGTGTATTACCCTAAGCTTAATCAATTGGTGATTCCAATTGCAGTTGCCTTTTCAGATTTCATTTCCTTGCTTGAGCTACTGATTTGTTAAATGCTTTCTTTGACATAATTATCCATAGGGCAACCAGAAACAATTTTCAATCAGGTGCCAAATTAGCAATAAATCTATACTGTCCAAATTAGGATTATATTCACTTTTCATCCCTGTGTCACAACTTAGTTTTCAAGGAACTTGATCATCATTCTCTTCCACAAGGTATTGTACCCGTCAATCATATTGTTGATTTCATACTGATTGGACCAAATTAGCAGGAGGTAGTATCCACACGACTTGATAGGAAAGTACTTACACAGCAGAGGATGGAGGAAAGTCTAACTAAAATTCAAGGTCCCTCTATCTTGGTCCCTCTATCATGTTCTCTCTATCCCTTACATTGGTGTGGGGCATTCAGAGATAACTCTTCAAAGGGGAAGGAGAAATTGTTTCATGTTGCTTCTTCAACAACCAAACAAGAGCCACAACACTTGGCGAGCAAGTTTTCATCTTGCAGGAAATGCAGTCTTCCCTGAGATATGCTACTCCAGCCCATTTACAAAGTAACTTGAAAACTTGCTAGTTCCCATGAAGCCCATGACAGAAAAGGCTGTGCAACCAGTACAGGCTACTGAGCAGGCTGCTTTCTCACTGGGGCCATATGACCAGCTAATCCAATGTTATCTTAGGTGTCAGTGGCAGAAAGTCATGATATTTGGAGTCTCTGCTAGGGCAGCACAGATGAATCACAGCAGAGGCTTTTAGTATTTTGGAGCAAGGCTCTGCTCAATAATAGCTTTGAAATGCAGTTTGGCTACTAGGCCTTAGTTGAAATTGGACACTTGATCATTGCACATCAGGTTCCCATGAAAACTGAGCTCCCCTTCAGGATTTGGGTATTATCTAATCTACCAAGTTGTAAATTTGAACATGCACAGCAAGAGTCCATCATTAAATTGAAATGGTATATATATGATCAAGCCTGAGCAAGTCCAGTGTAGTGTACATGTAAATTACATGAAAAAGTTGCCCAAATGCCCATGGTTCCTATTCCTGATACACTGTCTTCTGTCTCCAAGCATACACATGCACTCTTGTGGAGTCAACTCTATTATCAGCTGATTAAAGAATAGAAGGCCAGGCCTGGTTTACAAATGGTTCTGCATATTTTGCAGGCATCATCAGAAAGTGAATAGCTGTAGCATTACAGCCCTTTTCTAGGACATCCAAGAAGGACAGTGCTGAATGGAAATCTTCATAGTAGTTAAAACTTTGGGTGGTGCACCTCTTTGTATATTCTACCTGGAGGAAACAATGGCCTGATGTGAAACTATATACTCATTTATGAGCTGCAGCCAATGGACTGACCAGATGGTCAATGACATGGAAGGAACATGACTGAAAAATTAGTGACAAAGATATTTGGGGAAGAGATATGTGGATATAGCTCCCCATATGTATGAAGTGTGTAAATATATGTGTGTCCCATGAATATGCTCACCAAAATGCAATCTCAAAAGAACAGGACTTTAAAAACCAAGTAGATATAATGACCTGTTTTGAGGATAGCAGTTCATGCTTGCTGTTATCTCTTGTGCAATGGGATTCTGTTCAGAATGTTCTTGCCTATACCAATGTCTTCTAGAGTTCTGCTTATTTTGTCCTTCAGGTGATTAGTGATTCTGTTTTCACATTTACATCTGTGATCTATTTTGATTTTAGTGTAGTGTGTGTTGAGAGATGTAGTTCTCAATTCAATACTCTGTGTGTGTATGGCCAGTTTTTCCAGCATCATTTGTTAATGAGGTTTTCTTTCCTACAGCTCTTGTTTGTGT